>NC_055961.1:23369993-23464993 GCF_018492685.1 Alosa sapidissima
GTAGAGATCTGATTTGAAGCTCAGCCCAATTCCCCAAAGCCCCCTCTGCTTTGAGAGGAGGGTGGATGTACGTGTCCATCATCTACGTACCGCACCATGCAGCACCTAAGTGTGACACAACAGAGACTAATCTAAGGTTGGAATGAGGCCAGCATGCGCATATTGCTCATATCTGCAAACACCCGCACAGAGACTAAGATGAAATTTCACATGAATGTAAAAAGGGTTATACAAAGATAAATAAGCATTAAATAGGTTGTATGACAAGCAACATAGTGCCAATGTCTTCCTTCGGTTAAAAAAGCATTTGTTTTGCTCAAGCAGCTTTAATGGTTGCCATAGTGACATGCCACAGGAACAGTGTGTGCATAATCTCTAGCCAGCACTCGTAGCCGACATGATGCATTTCAAAATGTTTCCAGGATGACTGATCCTCGTAATGAGCTAGTTCCAGACCCTCACAGCCTGAACTTGGTAAACATAATTAGATGGATAACTATAGGTAGACTAGATTCTAGTGCTCCATTCTAAAATCATTGGTCAGAGTGCTCTGTCAGGAAACGGAGGACACGTTCAGTAATTCTCCATCAGGTGAGCAATATCAAGCACTCTATCATCAGCCACGCTTGATTTCTGAAGGAAAATCTTTCCAGCTTCAATGAAATTGATGTGTGAATGTCAACTGAAGTCTGAATGTTTCAGTGTGGCTTGTCACAAGGTTTATATTTTGATGTGCTGAGTGGTCAACTCTAACAACCTAATAACATAAGGTCAAATGGCAATTTATTTTTTAGAACACCATCCCCAAACTCAATTGCAATAACCGTAAAAAATAAAGTGATATTTATTTAGCATTTCTATAGCTTTTCACCTTCTGTGTAAGACAATTTGCTGGTTTGTATCAATTTAAAGAAAATGCTTACTTGGCCTAAACTGTAATAACCTGTCAGTGACATAACAGGTATATTGTTGTCAATTCTTCCACACAGGCTTCAGCCAAACTCCAAGTCATGCAATATCAACCATACTGTTGGTCAATCGATAATGTGTAACAAAAGCCAATGACAAAAGCTGACCAAATGCTTTCCTTTACACCGTTTTTGTAATGTAAAATTCTGTCCATGATATAATAAGTCATAGCTTATTAGGCCTTTAATACCAAACCAATGATAGAATAATCTACCACTGCTGTTTTTAAACACTCTTTGTCTTATTACATATAAAGGCTTTGATTGTTCTGTGCATGCATGTTACACACAATTTCACTATGATTTTAAACATCTTTGTATCAGCAGTAAATTATTTAAAGTGGGCCTCTGAAGTTTATTTCAAGGGCATTTCACTGTGGCAATGACACCTAGAGTGAATTTTAGGCCCATTAGAAATCAAGATAACACTGGGGATATGCTAGTGAAACCTTCACTGTCCTTCCCAATCAAAATACAAACAAAACATTTAAAGTAACCTTGGATAGTACCAAATGGGCAATAATTTCTTGTGCTTCATGTGTCATTTGAGAGTGTCCATACGCAATAGGAGCTGTGATTTGCAAGTGTACCAATGTCCACTAGAGGGCAATATAAATTAACAAAACAAAACTCACTAGAATGATTTCCAGAAGACACAATAATTCCAATAAAACATATATACAGGTTTGAGCTTCACATACTGTATCGGTTATTTCCAAAAGTTCAGTAGTATTCTTCTGTGCAGACAAGTCCATTTGACATACCGGTGCATTATGTTCACCTGGGTGAACCACACCTGTGAACAGAGACAGCAGCAATCCAACACTGGATTAGAACTTGAATTCCCTTAACCCTCTAGCAATCACTGAGCACCTGATAATCTGTCAACTGTAAACCTGCAGTGAACCATCTACATTTGTAGCCACATGATAGGCATTTAAACAGAGCAGTTTTAACATCAGTGTTCAGTATATCATGATTCTGTGATATGATGCCAGCAGTAAAATGAAAGGGTTCAATTTTTGTACTTCTTATTCATTCAATAAGTGATTGACACAGTGTCAACACTGAAACATTTTACTGAGTTAAGAGCAGCCATACTTCAAACATTTATGTGACTGCAAGCTCATACTGATATCTTTTAACAATCCACACAGAAATGAATTCCCGTGTTATGTGATAAAAAAAACAATGTGCCTGAATCTCTATTGTTCAAAAGCAAATAACCAGACAAAAATGATATTTTTGGTTATTTATATTCCATTACAGACACTGATCCTACACCGTGTGAAAATGACAAAATGAAGAGTCAATAAAAAGACCACACAAACCTTAAGATAAAATTTCTTTCACTTTCATAATTCGAGAGGCCACTTTCGTTCTTACAAGACAATGACAAGAATAAGGGTCTGGGTCATACAGGAGGTAACAGTCTGCTACTCTACACACTGGGCCCCAAAGCTAACTGAACCTGCCTTAACATTCACTGAAGCTCGTGTGGCTTTAATGATAGAAAACCACTAAGTCTGGCCTCCCCATGACCTTTTACAGAGACTTGCTGTGGTTATACAGCCAGATGCTGACAACTTATACCTTGAGAACTTTGTGTTCAAACACAATTCTTAGTTTTGAGACTTAAAGTCTGGAAACCCTTGGTTTAAAACAGCCTGCCTATCAGGTCCATTGGATTATTCATAGAAGTGCTGTTTATAATACAGCAGAATATAGTCCTTGGCCTTGATGAGGATTTGATTTGATAGGGACAAATTAATGAATAGTTATAAAATCAGTTCAAAGTTAAAATCTTCCACAGTAAAAACTAAAAAAGCTATACAACACATCACATAAAAGCAACAGATCAAAGAATTCAACTGAATCTTGATCAAAGAAAAGATCAGTCGTACTCATACCACAGGGATAACACCCTTAGACACTGAGCTGAAAGGTGCTTGCGTGAAAAACATGTTGCAATTTCTCCTAACTGCTTATGGTAGTTGCTGAAGACAGATTAACCAGCCCAGTCTGTATGATCAGCCATTGACTTCACTACGAGGTAGAAAACTACAAACAAGGGTTCCCAGACCACATGAACACTGAAGCTGTGGTGTGGCAGAGCCAGGCTTGGTGCTATAGGTCCTGCATCACAGTCAGTCACCAATGTCCACCAATGTTGTAGCTAGAGCATGTCTCACAGCTACAGTGCCAGCATGCCATTGAACCAGGCAGTGACACTGTTGAGGGGTGAGGCGGTTGCTATGGATCCCGCAGTCCTTGGAACAAGCTGCTCAGGCAGTAACAGTGCTAGCAGTCCACTGAGCTGGTTCATGTTAGCCGTCTAGTGCAGTCCACTGAGCTCTCGTCTCTTTGCTGATATACCTGTCGTCCACACTCAAGGCAGCCAGAGTCAAACATGGACAATTCTGAGCCATCCTAGCAATATGGAACATGTTGCTAAGGTGGGAAGGTGATGACGGTTATGGTTTCCTTGGTTTCAGTTTGTTGTGGACGAGTGCTGTCACCATCCATGAAGCCTGTTGGGGGGTTGCCGGTTCTGTAGTATTGGACACCTTCTGTCTGGAATGAGCACCTTCGCTCAGGAAACCATTAGTTGGCACAGAGTCAGGTTGCCGTGGCTACAGCGCGGGCCGACCGTTGAGTTTGTCGTGCATGAGCGTCATGGCGCCGCTGGCGAAGTCGCGCAGCACCTGCACGGTGTCGCGCTGCAGCCGCAGCGACTCGCTCATGAACTCCTGCTGCGTCTCGGCCAGCTGCTGCACCGACTCGGCCAGCAGCTCCAGCGAGCGCGACACCGTCTCCAGCAGCGCGTTGCTCATGTGCTGCTCCTCCACGCTCATCACCGCCGCCCGGCTCACGTCCATGCCGCACACGGCCACGGCACTGCCACCGCCCGCGCGGTCCCGGTCGGCAGGTCGGACGCTGAGGGAGGGCGCAGAGGTCGGAGGTTGAGGAGGAGGAGGAACTGTCGAAGAGGAAGAGGGAGGGGGGAAAAGGGACGTCTCGGAGCGGTGCACGGCCCCAACGCTAGTGTTGCTGTTGTTGTTGTTGGCACTGGCACTGGCAGTGGGAGTTGGGGTTGAAGTGGACAGGCGTGAGGTGTTGGCCTGGTCATCTTCCAAGTCCGCCTGCTGGTTACTGTCTGAAGGGGTAAAGAAAGGAACAGGACAGGAGATGTGGTGTGTTAGGTGTTACTGTGTTACTATCACCCATCAATATGAAATTGTCAGCAAGATACCTTCAAAAAGTCTGTGCTACTCACCTTCTGTAAAAGGCATTTCAAAACTCATTTCAAACGACGTATCTCCTGAAATGAAGAAGATAGAATATCTAATCATCCAATCATGTACTCTATGTGTCCATGGACAATACAGCATGTTAAAATATTAGCCCAAAGTGACTGAAACCACTTTGCTTTACTGTCTAGTTATTAGCCAGGTATCCAAGGGTACTGACATTTGCCAAGTTCACAGCTTTGGTAAAAAAATGCCTCTTCCCTAATGGTGTCTGTGTGGTCGTTAGCATTCCTGTGATGATGTGAAACTTTTTGCCAAACTGGTTCCCCTGGTATGCTTAAAAGGTAGAGAATATCTGGCAGTTATATCAGTGAAAGCTCTGAGGATGAAAAGCTTGTCGGCAAGAAATTAAAGAGACCAGTGTTCTTTATGGATGAACAGAGACATGTTAGAGATCTTTGGTGTGCTTACAGCTAATCACAACTAAAGCCTCATTACAAACCAGGAGCAAGAAGAGAGAAAAAAGCTTCACAGGCAATCACAGAGATAAACTTGGGAAAAACTGGGGCCACTGTAAAACGCAACCACTCACCAGAGCTATCAAATAAAGAATTGCCTTCAGTGTTGTCGTCTTTTGAACCTGGCAGTGGTGGTGGCGGTGGCGTAGTCATGGAGGAAGTGGAAGGCACAGATGTGGATGCAGATGTTTCAAATGGGGGTGGCATGGTGGAGGGTGAGTCCAGGGCACTTGTACCCACCCCTCTGTCCCCTTCCCCTGCTTCAGGTGAGCAGTGCAGGGAGCCCATCCCCGCTATGTCCATGTCCATATCATCGTCATCCTCCCCTGGCCCGTCCTCTTCCTCACCCAAACCGATTGCCGCACTGTTGCCATTTCCGTTGCTACTGTTACTGGGCCGTTGTCCACCCTGCTTGTTGTCCAACTCTAAGATATTGCAGATGATGTTCTCTGTGGGAGTGAACTCGCGCAGGAAGCGCCTCTTTGGCAAGCTTGTGACCCTTGAGCGGATGCCTGCCACTTTGCGCTTGGTGTCACACTTCATGTCTGACCACTTCTTGATGACCTCTGTGACCTCGCGCTCACACTCGCCGATCTCATTGATGCGAGCGGTGATCTCCGCCCAGGTGCGTTTCTTCACAGATGACGGCACACCATAGTTAAACTTGCCTGGGGAAATCATATGTTTGTCACATTTTATTACTTGGCAGATTCTTTAGTCCACCATCTTACATTTGAGGTTCAATGCATGCATGCATGCAAACAATTAAACACATGACAACACAAAATAGGACATATGGCAAATGTATGTATTTATGTATGTATAAGTATGTATTTCATTCACTGCAAGCTTTGTACAAAGTGTATGCATGAGTGCATGACAGACCATGTTTTTAGCATTTCTCATTAAATCAAAGTAACTTTGAGCACCCACCAACAACAATGTGGCGGTTCTTGCGGACCTCATCCAGGAGGATGTGCACCTCACTGAAAGTGAAGCGAGCTTTCCTTTTTTTGAAGCGCACGGCCACACCATCCTTGTCGATAAAAACTGGCGGTGATGTAGAGGATGTCATCCTCCCCCATCAAACTGACACAGACCTATAGAATAGTCCTGTGTGGACACATCAATTAAAAAGACAGTTTAGGACTAAAAGCCTGCCTTAATTATGACAAAAATACATCATATTTAATTGAAAATAAAAATGTGTGGTGGACTTTTAACATTAACATGTGGTATTTCAAGACACAATATGTCTGTACAAACACACCACACAATCCCACTCAAATACACACACAGAGAGAGTGGGTGATTGAAATGTGGAGACGGAGATGTACTGACAGATACATGTGCAAATATGTAGTCTGTAATAATACGATTCACCACAGGTACAGTAATTACATTTGGCGAAATGGTGCAGATTCCTATGTTTCACCAATGGACAGACTTCGTGAGTTGTATGATACAACTGAGCACGCCCACTTTATCAGAGATGCATTTTCCCCCCTCCGACAAGCGAGCTACATCTTCCAGTAGGCTATGATGGTAACGTTTACATTAGATTAATTTTGATCTGGTGCTAACGTGTTATGTATAGACTAATGCGAGCTAACTCTAGTTTCTATCACTAATCGAACATTTTCTGCACTGATGATGGTTCAGCAGGACAGAGTTAACTGTTACATCTTAATATGTTCCTATGTACCACATCGTTTCTGTGCATGCTTTGACCATGTGCACTAGTCAACCTATTCATCCTCTGTATGCCTTTAGTGTTTGAAAAAAGGACCACTGGTGGATTTCCATAATGGTAATGGATAGCTAGTAACTTTGCTAACATTAATGCTAGCTATCGTTAATATTAGCTATCATTAATATGGTAATGGATAGCTAGTAACTTAGCTAACATTAATGCTAGCTATCATTAATATTAGCAATGTATTTTAAAAAAATAATTCACGTGAACATTGAAAATTGATTGCTTCATCGGCGAATGCAATGATATCGGTATGTTTGTCTGCCAAACACGCAGTACAACGACGCAATTGTACTCGCATGCTCATGATTACGATTGGCTTTCGATATCTTCGTCGTTGCCCTAGTTCTGGTAGAATGGCACAAAGCAAGCGTTAGCTAGCTACTAGCTACCTACCTACCTACCCACTGTCATTAAACCCGGAACGCACATGTACGTAGACTCCTCAAGTGTACAGCCTAAAGTCAGGAAACATCCACTAACTGTCAAGACATAATAAAGTGATCTAAATGATCGTTAAGCACCGTGAGTGTACCTTCAATACGGAGCTTTTCGTGTTCCTTGTGCTGCGGACGGATATCCAGAAACTTCGTACAGTCGGGTGTAGCAACGTTGCGCAGACTCCGTGTGCCTTTCCTCCGTCCATGTTGCTGGATGATGCTGTAGTACCGACTATGGCCACTACCTTCGAGTCGAGGCGCTGTTTGTCTTCTCCCCCACCTTCTTACTGAGAGGTTAGGTGGTAGCTGAGGTACTGAGATACTGAGGTAGCTACCACACAGCTCTCTCCCACCCACCAATCTCACTGATTTTATTACATTTGTTACTACAAGACAAAGCACAATGTTATAACCTCTTGTCAAGTTTCAAGCTATCACTCAATACCATCAAAGATAAATGAATTCCACAAACATAACATTAAACTTGAAATAATGACAGGTTGGTGAAAGTTAAATTGATTATAAACAAAGCTATTAGATATTCCAAGACTGAAGGCTGAAATGACTATCCACACACTCACGATAATGACTGTTTTATTTGGTATAAAATATGAGCATTAACAACAGTGACAGAATTTTGTGACCCATGGCAAATGTTACCACATTCTTGTATGGCTGGTCTATCGACACCTACTGGCTCCATGCAGCAATGGCACTTTGTACTTTAGTGTGTGTGTGTGTGTGTGTGTGTGCGCGTGCATGTGTATGTGTGTGCGTATCTGAGGGTGAGTATGTCTGTAAACAGAATTGTGTACGTACGTAGGATGTAATTGTGCACGCTAATTACATCAGATGGAACCTGTTAATACAGATACCGTCCCTGATTGGTACAGCTACTTAGAGGCCCTAATGATCTGCTGCTATCTAGAATACAGCATTCCACATGAAGCAAACCAGTTAAGACAAAGTGCATAAAACAAGTACTAAAAACAAAGTATATAGAGGAAGGCAAAAAAACAACATGCAGGTGAATGCAGCAGAGCCATATTGGAGCAACATTCTGTGCTGGAGAAGCCTTGAGAATGTGGATTGGGGTTGAGGGCTGTGCAGTGCAAACAAAACATTTCTCCATTTATTGGCGTCTT
Organism: Alosa sapidissima; assembly: GCF_018492685.1. Lineage (NCBI taxonomy): Eukaryota > Metazoa > Chordata > Actinopteri > Clupeiformes > Clupeidae > Alosa > Alosa sapidissima. The sequence goes on from NC_055961.1 coordinate 23,378,072, forward strand.
CTGTATTCAGGAGTACATTGTCAACTGAAGCCACTGAAGAGAGAGGGGGGAGTGGAGGCAGTAGGACACTTGTAATTCCACGACAAAATAAACATTTCCATATGTAGTATAGTGATCAATATAAACTACAAATGAAAAACATAAACAATTATATCTTTAGTATAATTGGACAAGACTTAGTGAAATTGATTTTAGTTTGATTGCAAAACGTGAAGAAATTGTAATTTATTTTGAGGATTACATCATGTTATTATTTGCCTCTAGGAAATTGGTGGCGTCCATTAAACAGACATGAATATCTGAAGGGCAAAATCCCCTCAGTGAGGAAGTGCTTACCTCTTGTACGTTGACTTTAATGGTGCCATTGTTGTCCTTGTCCAGGGTTTTGAAGGCACCTGAGAGATAGAGAAAGAATGAGAAGTGGAAAGGAGCTTGGTCTGATATATGACCCTAATAGTCAATTCAACGGGTCAACAAGAGTTATTCCCAGGTTGTGGGAATTCAAATTGGACCTCAGTCGCATACATAATGAATTTGCAGGCTGCAGGAGGGGGATTTAAACTTGCTGCACAGCACCAGCTGTGGAAAGCAGGAAACAGGCTGTACAATAACTTGTTTGTTAAGAAAAGTGAAAGTGTGCTGTGTTAAAACTGAGACAGTGATGTAGAAATAATCGTGGTTGTAACAGCACATAAATCACAGATCTTGCAGCATATTTAAAAACAAAACACTGGAGGCAGACATGTACACAATACATATAATGAACATCATATTCAGGGGAAATAAACCAAAGGGAGCAAATGTGTAAAGCTTTGAATTCTATCTACAGTAGTTGACATTTACACCATGTAGTAGCCTAGGCTCGACAATTTTCTCGTTTCCCCATAGTGACTGTATTCCACTGACTTCTCTTTTTATCTTTGCTACCACAGTTAGTGTTGCATGTTTGTTGTAGTTGCCCGAATTCTCCTGCCAAAACTGAGAAACAGCTCCGCTGCTGTACACAATTCAGCTTTGGCAATACAACATATTCAGTAAGGATGAAGGACCTTTATTACTGCCAGCCTTTTGTATTTATGTTAGCTGTAAGGTATGAGCTACACCAGGCGCGTAACTGAAGCGTTCCGTTCACGACGCATAAAATCCATTTTAGATGAATGGTCTATTTTTTTCGAACGTACGCCCCACTGTCACGTCTGGTGTAGCTACTTCCATTGATTATAATGGAAGCTAATTGTTGCAGCAGACGCAACGCTAACGGAACACTTCAGTTACGCGCCTGGTGTAGCTCAGCCCTAACAGTACCACTGTTGGTAATAGAGGAGGGAGCTGCCATAGAGGCAAACTAGTTGGTCAGTTACTTTCACCAACGTCCGAAACAACAGCTATTTAGCTAATTTAGCAATGCTAGATAGGTGCCAGTAGATGGACTATGGTACATGATGTAATTACCATATATATTACAGTACCCTCCAGAATTATTGGCACCTTTGGTAAAGTTGACTAAAAACAGGTATGAAAAAATATATATATATATTTTGGTGATTTATTGTCATCTCACAATGAAAACAGTGAGGACAAATCCAACCTTTAAGGGAAGCAAATTTATTCTGAGAAAAAGGAAAATCTCATAAAGAAATAAATAGTTTTAATAAAAACACGTTGCTCACAATTATTGGCACTTATTTAGGTTAATCAGAGTGTCTGTTAACTTTCAGAGGTAGTTCATGACTTTCTTTTTCACAAAGGTATGAAAATAAGGTGACAGAGTCTAAATCGCCTAGTCATTTTTCAACATGGGAAAGACAAGAGAATACACTAAATTTAAATAAAAAGAAAGTGTGTTAACATTTGTAAATCAGTAAATGGTTATAAAAACTTTGTTGGTTATAAAGTACTTTGTTGAAAATGCCCATATTTACAGTTAAAACAATAATTAAAAGGTTCTAATCAACTGGAAATGTGACAAACATGCTTGTACAAAGACCCATGGTTATCTTGCCCCCACGCACAGTATGGAGGATGGCAAGAGAGGAAAACAATTCCATAATAACCACTGTTGGAGAGTTACAGAAAAAGGCATCATCTTCACCAAGTCCCCCAAATCTTCAAAAGTGACCTCTCTGCTTATAGATTATTTAGAGGGCATGCCAGGTAAAAGCCTTTTCAGTAATTTAATTACAAATGTAAATGGCAGGAGTTGCTGAATGGTACAGTGACTTTGTCTGGAATTGTGGTCTTTTGTCAGATGAAATGAAAATTGCGCTTTAGGTGGGTTTGGCGTACATAGAAGAATAACTACTGAACAAAAAAAAACATGCCTAATGAGAACTATGGTGGAGGGGCTGTGATATTGTGGGGCTGTTGGGCTTATTCCCAAAGGCCTTGGGAACTTTATTAAGGTGCAGAGAGAGATGAGAGAGAGAGAGAGCTACCCAAGACATATTAGATGTCCGCTGATATAGGCTAATTCTCTGACTTGGAGGCCAATACTTGGATTGTTTTCGACCCACCCCTCCCACCAGAGGTAATGGCACAGAAGCCTCAACTTTGTTTCAGGGTTAGAGAATATGTTTGTATGTGTGTGTGAGTATCTGTATGTGTGTGTGGGTTGTCTCACTTACGGCACATGGCATCTAGTCGCACCAGGCATCCGATATAGTTGTCAAAGTCCATGTTTCCACTTTCGTCACTGTAGCGACGGATGATCATGTCAAAGAGCTGGTCATTTAGAGGGAAACCTGAGGAAAAGAGCAGCAATTAAACACGACTCTGAAGAAAGGACTGCAGGGATACCAGAAACTAGACAGCATCCCTGAAATACCTGAATATATGAAATTAAATATGCACACCACTCATGTTATGCAAAACCATTGGATAAACAACAATATGCACACACTTTTTGCATAATTCCATGTCGTGACAGGCCATACTTGGATACCATACTGCTCAGTAGTTTTATTACAAGGGTACATCACAATAATAAATAAATTATTACACTGTTGTAAATTAACCTGTGTATTTGTGTCAAGGTAGAGCTAGACACAAAGTGTGCACTGCATACCTACTGCTGCACCCATATGCTAAAACATGTACTTTATTACTAATTACTCATCTTCATACAATTTAGCACTATAGCTAAGCTGTAAGCAGATGTGTTAGTTCTGAAATCTCCTGCATTCTTTACTTTGCTTTCAGTAGCTGTTTTGCTTTAAAGGGATATTCCACCATTTGGGGAATTATACTCATTTTCCACCTCCCCTTGAGTTAAACAATTGATTTTTACTTTTCTCCAGTTCCTTCAGCCGTTCTCGGAGTCTGGCGATACCACTTTTAGCCTAGCATAGATCATTGAATCGGATTAGACCATTAGCATCTCTTTTGCTAGCATCACGTTTAAAAGTGACTACGATTTCCGGTAATTTTCCTATTTAAAACTTGTCTCCTCTCAAGTTAGAAAGTGTAATCAGACCAACGGAAAATGAAACGTGGCGATATTCTAGGCTGATTTGACATGGAGCTATACTCTCATTCAGGTGTAATAATCCAGTCACTAACCAATTCGTCTGCTGCAGCTCAACCTTGTTGCTGGAAGTTAGCCTACAGGGACTATTTTCAGGTGCGGCATGATATCATTGTGCTTCTGCGCCCATGGTGTGATTTTCTGTTGGTCTTTTTACACTGTCTAACTTGAGAGGAGACAAGTTTTAAATAGGAAAATTACCGAAAATCTTAGTCACTTTTAAATGTGATGCTAGCAGGCGAGATGCTACTGGTCTAATCCGATTCAATGATCTATGCTAGGCTGGAGCTAAAAGTGGTATCGCCAGACTCAGAAAACTGCTGGATGAGCTGGAGAAAGGTAAAAATCAATTGTTTAACTCAAGGGGGGGGTGGAAAATGAGTGTAATTCCCAAATGGTGGAATATCCCTTTAAGCTGAGGCACAGTAATTGCTGGACCTTCATAGTCTAGACTATATCAGCTAGAATTATTGCATTGCTGTGGATGGTGGTATGCCTCCATGCAGCCGAGAATTTCTGGTTGACAGATATTTGTGTGGCGAGGCATGTAACATAGAGATTATTGAGGTGAAAGGAATCTAACCAGATGATCTTTTAGTACAAGTGAACGTTCATACCGAATCTGAAAAATGCATTCTTGAGATATAATGTTCACAAGAAATGGACATAGAAGTGGTCACAGTGACCTTTAATTTTGATCTCAAAAATCAAATGACTTCCATTTTAGAGTCCAAGTAAATATTGATATTAAATTTGAAGCACATGCCTTATGGCATTCTTGAGATATAGCGTTCACAAAAATGGGACTTATGTGGTCACAGTGACCTTGAACTTTGACCTCTAAAATCTAATCATTTCATCAGTAATCAGAACATTCATACCAAATTTGAAGCACGTGCCTGGAGGCGTTCTTGAGATATCAAGTTCATGAGATTTGGATGAACAGATGTATGTACGAAACGTATGTACGAAAACATAATGCTTTCAGCCACGGCGACCACCGAAGCGGAGGCATAATAAGACTGATGAGGCTGCTTTGTTCATGTATAGTTGGTATTTCATGTAGGTTGTCTAATACAAAAAAACAAATCAGGACCTAGCAGCTCATCAGCCAATTATGAACCATCTTACCCATCTATCTATATGAATTCCCAAATCCCCCAGTGGTGACCTGCTCCCAAAATACAATCACAATAGGCCTTAAACTAACACACACTAGTTACATCCATCCACTGATAAAAAGCACAGCTTTTGAATGTTCCCGTAATATTTGGCATGTCAAGGCTTATCCTCGGTCTCTCCTACCTGCAGCCCTGAATGCATTTGGCAGCTCATCTGCACCAATCATCCCAGAGCCATCTGCGTCATACTGCTTGTACACACCCTATACAGAGAGTGGGAGACAGAGAGAAAGACTCGTTTGTGGTATCAATGAAAAGAATATCGAACACACTGTCCAATGTTCTAACAAACCAGATATTACACCTTTATTAATTCATGCAAAAGCTGTTAGAATAATATCAACCATCTATAATGGGTCCCACGATGCTTGCTGAGAACAACGCAGTACAAAAAAAAAACTGATTTCTTATATTCTCTCCACTTTATAATCTCATGCCAAAACAACTTTCTCAAGAAAGCATCAGAAACCACTTCATACAGGACTCATTGATACCGGAGTCACACGTTCATTGCTCATGCTTCTCCTTAGATCCTCACAGACTCCTGAGTTGGTTTTACTGACACATCAATACTGTTCTCCATCGATATTGACTGCACACAAGCTGATGGTAATGAGCACAAGCCCGGGCTCTGTGTGACGTCAGTGCTGGCTGATGAAACAGCAGGAAGGATCTGACAGAAGGCCTACACTTTCATTTTCTACCCCCTTCTCAGTAGAAACGTAACTCACACTGCAGTACAGTATGATACCCGTGCATAGTGTATCTCATCAATAATGAAGAGTGAATTGACTGAATAAAAACGGCTGATATACTGTACTGTGAATGCAAAAGCAAGAACTACTCTGGAGGAGGCTTGCAAGTGTGTAGTGCCGCTGTTGAGGAGCCCACCTGCCATTTCTTGATGTTGTTCCACAGGTGTTTGAACTCATGGAAGCCCAGCTTGCCAGTGCTATCGCTCTGCAGGCGGGTTAAGGGTCCGTTGCTTCTCTCTTGTGTTACATGCAAATTTCTCACATAGGACATTCAAATGTGCTGACTGACAGACATGTCAACAAGACAAAAGGTCAGAATTCACATTCACCATTAGTTTGCTAGAATGAACATTAGTGTCAAATGCAAGGCTTACAATAGGAATGCACTGCATACCCACCCGACAGAGTAAAATAATTTGATTCTAAAAATAATTTTAAAGTCATGTATCAACAAATTGTCACTAGTAATTAAACTAAACTAAAAATAAACTATACTTGAGCACGTATTTCTCAACTGAATATTATGTAGTATGTCAGGGATACATGATCTCTTTCTCACACAGACTTATCACACACAATATAGGATACATCCATAACAGCCACCATACTCCTGCAGGACTCTATACTGAAGCCATCTGTCTTCAGGCCTTGATCTGTGGAATCATAAAATAAAATAAAAATCAACATCTGATTTCAGCGGAACCAAATCAAATCAGACCACACCAATCAAACATAATCGTGATCATGAAGTTTGATTACGTTTGGAAATGATTCTGTTGAGGATGTTCATCAGTTCAGTGGGGCTAACCTCCATATCCTACACAGGGACAAGAACATTTCAACCATGAAATGCTTTCATAATTCAGAGCATGTGAGTAACAGTGATGAATTCACTATGAAGCAGAAGGCTACAGTAAGTAAAACTAATAGCAGTACATTAAAACTATTGACTAAGACAAGCGTTTCCTTGAGTGAATGCCATTTTTGGCAATTGAAGAGGTGTTCATATACTCACATCCCCAGCGAGCTGCTGAAACACTTTGCGGAACTGCTTCTCCTCGTCGCTCTCATACTGATCTGCGTATGCGTGGGGCCTACGCACAGGAGGCTTAGGGAAACAAAAATGTCATCTTCCACTCATATACTGTACAATACACCCTTATAAAACACTGGTTCTGCATGGACCTAAAAGAGAGGATCTCTCAGATGAGGAATCCTCTTTGGCTTTAAAGTTCCCAGTAATTAAAAGGCTTCACCATAGGGAGAAAATCCCTAAAAACAGATGTCATAAAAACTGAATGCTTCTTTTGAGGGACTCCCATGCACCTTATCAAGCATCAAGCCACTTTTGATTTAAAAAGAACACTTACATTATTTCAGCCAATACTGTCAACAATATAATCTAACTGAACCGATTCCAGTGCTGCTCTACTGTCAGTAGGGAACATCATTTTGAAAGTGGCTTGAATCCTTTCTGTTAAATTACATATCTCATCAGTAACCACAAAACTAGTGCAACACGAACTGTAAGGAAATGTGTGTCATGACTCACAGGGTCAGAGGGTACAAACTGGGCTGGGTCGATGTTGCTGTAAGAAAGCAAAGAATGACGTACTTCAGAAATGCAAACATTCACTATGAGACATAATGCTAGTAAGATTATAAGAGAGTAAATATGTAGCACATTCTTATACTAAGATGCAATAGATAAATGAGCAGTTTAGTTTAGCATGTAGATGAACATGAACAAAAGGAAGGGGAAAAAAACATTTACATGAGTGGGGTAATCAAACACAAACTTGTGCAGTGTCATCACCACATACACTAATTGTGCCAAGCTAGTTGATTATACTATGTGCATCTGATGCACTGCTCAGTGCTCACCTGACCACATCCAGAATGCCTCCAATCAGTCTTTTGGCAAGAAACATCTTGAGCTGGCTTATATTCAGAATCTGAAAACGAGAGCAAGAGGAAACAACAGAGTAAACAGGTATTCACGTACAGCAAGGCAGAAAATCTATTTAATCTTAGATGGCGTAATTTATGGTATTGTGCGTTGTAGCGGATTCTGACACACCCACTACAACTATTTCCCCCCCCCAATGGGTCCCACCCAAAGACCTACCATTAAATAAACAAACATGTAACGTTATTTAAGTAAATGTCTTAACAATGACATATTAATTATTAGTGAAATTGATATGAACTGTAATGGCAATAGGTGAACATAAAATAGCATATGACGGTGTAATGTTTTGTCGACCTACAACTAACATTAGGCCTGACGCAAGTTTGCACCGCAGTTCTGGATTAACAAGCTATCGAAAGCAACAGCGCATTCTTGTTAGTAAACAAAATGTTGTCTAATTTAGTTAAAACGGCGAAAGTTAAACACCCCTTGTCCAAAATATTCACATGTTATTTGTCTGATTCATTAGGCTTTAACTTTGTTGGTCGGCTTTACTAGCATCCTGACATGCCCTAGCAAGCTAACCCTGTTTTCTTCAAATTATTCGCATACCTGTCAATTAATTAATAGGACGACCAGCGAAAAGTAGGGTCGAGAATACAAAGAAAATCAGAGTTTGCATCCTTCAAGGTATCCAGCAGTTGTATTAATGCTAATTAGTTAGCTATAATAATCATCTCTCTCTCAGGGCTGTCGTTAGCCATCTTGCTAACTAATGTTAGACTTGCTGGATTGCCATATCCCATTGACACTTAAACAATAAAATATATGTTATCGAGATGTCTGTAAACAGTATGACTATATGGACAGTTGCTCTTCTAACATACTATTCCACTTTGAACTACATAATGTTGCGCTTTGAACGCTTGATACTTACCAGGGCGGAGGAAAAGGACGTCTGCTGCACATTGGCAATACGTAGCTGTTACACATTAACTGACTCAAGTGTAGGAATCAGCAATTCTGTGTGGAATGAATCTGCGAACACGGAATTCATTCTAGAGAAGGGGTGGACAAAGTAGCCTACACAATTCCTTTAGCGAAAGTATAGATAGGCTACACCTTGTCAAATATTACTCCAATACAAGTGAAAGTTGCTAAATCAGATTTTTTTCTTGAGTTGAAGTACAGAAGTAATTGTTCGTAAAAATACAAAAATCCAGAAGTAGCTACAAGTCTTTCTCCTTTTGAATGTAGGTAATGTTTGGTCATTAATAGGGTAGGCCTATTATCATATCTTATCAAGTCGGTCATAGGACTTGAAGAGACATTACATCCAGCAAACATTTCACCTATATTTTCATAACTTTGCAATTGTTCAAATGGATGCAATAATATAATTGAAATCATTATTCTCTATTCACAAATCTAAACTATTTTCACTGCCAAATACAAAACCAGAAAACTCAAATATGATAATTTATCGTTTAGGCTAATAATTTAAAGATCTAGCTATGTGTTGAATGTCAGGCGATTAATTTCATTCCAATTTCGCAATGATCACGGAGGATAGCCTGGTTAACACCATACCACAACAAATCTCATTTGCTAACAGTCTGGATTCTCCCAGGCTATAGGATGTTCTGATGATTAATCTGTTGTCACCATCATTACCACAGCCAATTCAGCCAAGTTCAAATTAAACTATTGAAAAAATTTACTTCAAGAGATGATCTTTTGCGGGATCAAATGTGGCTAAAAGTAACGAGTAGCCTACTTCATGCTCAGATTTCAAATGTAGTGGAGTCAAAAGTACAGTATTTGTCTTTCAAATGTAGTGGAGTAAAAGTTTCCAAAAATATTAATACTCAAGTAAAGTACAGATACTCAAAAATCATACTTAAGTACAGAAATCAAGTATGTTTACTGTCCACCTCTGATGAGAAGCCTGCTGCCTGCTGTCACCACCACATATATCTAAATAAAACATTTTCTAGTTTATCCTGTAAGCATATTTGGCCAACACACATATCTAAGACGTCTAAAACAAACTGGTATGCTATTCTACAATAAGTAGGCCAGCTTGGGAAAGCATTTTTATGTGTTAAACAATGGCCAGAAAATAAAATTGCACACTCCCACTAACATTCATGTACACTTCATTCCAGTGCTAGAACAATTTCTGATTAAGGGTTAAGGCAAGGTTACATTTTTTTTTTGCCATAAACTAACCTTTATCCAAAAAAAGGTTCCTGAGGACCAGCTCAGTACTTTTTATAAGGACAATAAGTGAAATAAACATTTGCTTCTGGCATGCATTCTAGGAAAAGGTTGTACCATCAAGTGCAGAAAACCTGTTCTAGTTTTACCAGTTTGCACGCACACACACACACAGTAGTTTTAGAATAGCAAGCTATCGAGAGCCACAGCACATTCTTGTTAGTAAACAAAAATGTTGACTAATTTAGTTAAAACGACTAAAGTTAAACACCCCTTGTCCAAAATATTCACATGTTGTTTGTCTGATTCATTAGCCTTTAACTTTGTTGATCGGCTTTACTAGCTTCCTGACATGCCCTTGCACCTAGCAAGCTAACCCTGTTTGCTTCATTAATGTACACTTCATTCCAGTGCTAGAACAATTTCTGATTAAGGGTTAAGGCAAGGTTAATTTTTTTTGTTGTTGACATAAACATAAATAACCTTAATCCAAAAAAAAGGTTCTGAGGACCAGCTCAGTACTTAATTTGTATAAGGACAAGAAGTGAAATGTATATAAACATTTGCTTCTGGCTTGCATTCTAGGAAGTACCATCAAGTGCAGATGTTCAAGTAAAACCTGTTCTAGTTTTACCAGCAATTGGCAGATATGCATGCATGTTAAGAGGTCTAAAACAAACTGGTCACATACGTTTTTGTTAAGCATTTTAATACAGTTATACTGGTTATTAGTAGGGTGAGTTTGGAATTATGTAGCAATTAGCATTTTACTTGAAAACAATGACTGGACAATACTATTGCACACACACACACACACACACCGCAGTTCTGGAATAGCAGGCGCACACACACACACACACACACACGCACAGTCCCTGAAGCTTTCTCACAAAGCTTACCAGTTAGATGTCTCACAAATTAGTGTCATCAATGGTGCCACACCACACAGGTTTGGGAACAGCTAACATCATGTACTGTATGTCTGCTTTCTTCCCACACTTTCCTTTCCTTAGATACAATTTGTCAGATTCCACAACCCACAAAGTCCACACAGCTATTTGAAAAATAGCTGTGTTTGCTGAGGACTGATCATACAGACTGTACTTCTTGCCTAAATGCACAGCGCGCTGACAATGTCTTTTTCCTCCTGTCTGACAACAGTAACATTATTTCCTGCCAAGCAGTATGTTGGCATGGACGATCTTCGGTACATGGCGGATGGTGAGGGACACCCTGGTCCCTCTGGTGAGTGCCTCCCCGGGCTGGGCCAACGCAGAGAAGAGGTTTGCCACCCTCTCCGTCAATGTGTCCTGGCAGACATTCTGGATGCCGTGGAGCAGGTGCTGATACATCTCGTCCTGCAGGATGAGCAGGCTCCGCGGCCGCAGCAGCAGGGAGAGCAGGTACCGGCTCTCCTCAGTCTGGGGCCCCTCTATCTGAGTGTGGAGAAACAGGAGGAAATGAGAGAACAGTTAAAGACAAAAGAGAAATACACCAGCAAACGTAGCCTAAGGTATGATGCTTAGTGTATACTCATAGGCTCAGGACAATTTTTTGTGACAATTTGTCAGATTCCACAACCCACAAAGTCCACACAGCTATTTGAAAAATAGCTGTGTTTGCTGAGGACTGATCATACAGACTGTACTTCTTGCCTAAATGCAGAGCGCGCTGACAATGTCTTTTTCCTCCTGTCTGACAACAGTAACATTATTTCCTGCCAAGCAGTATGTTGGCATGGACGATCTTCGGTACATGGAGGAGAAAGCTAAGCGGTTCAATTCAATAACTGCCTGTTTTAGCCAAGTAATGCTTACTTATTGCATTGCAAAGAAAAAAACATCCTCAGGTGAACATGGCTATATAGTTATCAGGGGAGCCAGGAGTGAAACAAACGTCTCCCGATTCATCTTGGGTTATGTGTTAACTGAGTAAGCAAATGTGTGTGTGTGTGTGTGTGTGTCTGTCTGTCTGTCTGTCTGTGTGTCTGTGTGTCTGTGTGTCTGTGTGTCTGTGTGTCTGTCTGTGTGTCTGTTGTGGCGTTCTGCTCATGCTTACCTCACACTGGCTAATGGGCCTGTAGAAGTCCAGGAGGGTATGAGAGCCCAGGCTGATGGTTGTTACAGTGGGGTGATAGAGAGGGCCATCCACATGTGGCTAACACATTGGTCATAGAGATCATAGAGAAATACACAGGGAAAGAGAAAAACATGTCATCAATCACTCTAATTCTAGTATCACACAGTCCATGAGGAAGTGTCATTAGTAAGAGGATTAACATAAGATGGGTTGTGAACAACAGTATGAGGACAGTAGTTACCATAATGCCCTCCCCCTGTGTGTATTCATTCACTAGCACATGATTAGCAGCCTTTCCAGCAAATGCGCCAAGGGCAGATATTCTGTTTGTGTATTTCAGCAACCAATCAGGGAGCTTCTCTGCAAGCATACCCTTTGGGCGAGGCAGCCCACCTGAAAATAATAAGGGAAAGGAATAAATGTAAATCTAATGCAGAAATACATTATAAGCCAACACTTTGCCGTGTGTGTTTGTTTAGGGAAAGTCCCATAAGGCTTCTTGAAATGATGGAAGGTTCAGATTTATTTTAACATATTTTAAAACACATCTTGCACGACTGAAGAAGGGAATTTATTCAAGTCTTGTCTTACACATTTTAACATCCTGCCTACACAAGTTATTTTTACATCCTACATACACAAATTAACATTAAGAAACATACACACCCCAGTTTTGTAGCCTCCTTCCTGACAACTGTGTCCATTTAGGTTTGGGAGCTTTGTACACCTGGAGCATGTAAGAATTGAGATGGACATGGCGTTATCTTGAATCCGTTACGCACATTCTTTACAATGGCAAGTACAGCAAACAAAGTTATTTTGTGTTGACGTGGGCTAGTTTCCACCTCTTGTAAGAGATACTGCTCTTCGACTTCTGTGATAAAATCTGGGATGTAGTATACTGTGGGTGGTGCCTAGAAATAGAAAAGGGGTGCACGTGCGCGTGAATACAGAGACAAATGCGTGCACAGGTGATCATAGGTAAATGAAACACTAGCCTAATAGATGTCGTAGCGTAGCTCACATAATGGTTTATTAAAATCGCTTACATTTGTTACAATGTACTCTCCCAACTCCTTGGATATTTCACATGGGTATGCCATGTTTGGTGATGTAAACATTGCCTGGAAAAAAAAGTAAATAGGCTATGAACAAGAGAACTGCCTATGCTACTCTGTAAGGCTCATGACATTTCTCATACACGCATCCAGGCTCCGTCCAATAAGGTAGGCTTACATTTATTTCAGACGACTTTCTCGCTAGCAGGATATTAATAAGACTATTCCCGTGCAAACAGCATAGCCTACCTTTTCGTTTTTTGCCAACAAGCCGCAAGCCTGCTACCGGTTAGGTTACCTCCAATCTGTCGTATCATGTCTGTCGTTGGTTGCATAGGGATCAGCTCTCGATTATACCGTACGTACTGCCATCTAGAGCTATGGAATATAATTAAAGTAGCCTGGGCTGGTTGTTGCAAACCGCTGAGCAACTGGATTGTAGAAACACACATTAGGCTACAACGTTCTCTTTGTCTGTAGCATAGACTGTCTGTAGCCTAGTCTTTCCTGACGAGGCTATATTCAAGATATAAAATAAATGTGCATGTGTTCGTGAGTCTATATTTATCATGTGTATCTGTTTTAATCATTTGACTTGTTAGGCTGGATTTCCCACCTCTTCACCACCAAATTCAGCATCAGCATCAGCATTGCAGCTATGGAAGCAGGTTGCCATGGTTACACCAGAGGCAGAGCGCATCTTCAATGGTTTACCTTTATTAATGGCTATTGATCCAAGGAGCCAATAGTGGTACATACGTTGTTCACTCTGCTTTATTTATTTCTGTTAAAATACTTGAATGTCAGAATGTCAATTTGCTCTTTTGTATTTTATAACACACTGTCGTTGGGTTTAGTGCTGTCATTTTGCATTTTTTATAAAATAGCCTAGGCTACAATTGCAGAAACACTCACAGGAAATGTCAGCACCACATTCAATACACCTATATCCCCATTTTAGTAGGCTGTAATGGTACTTACATTAAGGGCACTGGTTAGAGGTCACTTCTGTACAGATTAAACAATTTCACTTTCATTCTTGGGATAAAACATTGGCTTTAGAAAACCATTTTACAATTTTTCCACTGTGATTCCCAATCTATTCTGTAATTCCCAATCCATTCTGCTAGTTGTTCATCAACTTGCATCTTTCTATCAGTCACTCTCAGTGCCATTGAGCAAATGTTGCCTGGACAGATTTTGGATCTTATAAACTGTGAAACAAGAACCAGGTCCATGTCATGATTTTCATGTAATGTGTCAACCTCATTTGGATGGAAAAAAGGAGGGAAGACATTAGCGCAGATTTGCTGCGACTGCCCTGGGCTGCCGTAGATCTGTGCTGAGGGGTGGCTCAATAGGAAGAGCAATGGAATCGTGACAAGAATACAACCACAGTGACATCTACCTCTGAAAAGCAGCACTCCACAAGGCAAGCCTGTCTCCCTGACAACATGATTTTTTATCATCATTGCATCTCTTATTATCCTCCATCTCAGGGAGTGAGAGAGAGAGAGGGAGAGAGAGGGGGGATTAACTTGAAGAATGGACTAGGAGACACTCCCTTTATCCTCAATTGCATTCAACAACACTGCTACATTCTCCCAAAAGAGCTGCTGCTCCTTTACATATTAATGCTGTTTCTTATAGGCATGCTATTGTTGGATTGTCTCCTTATGGTTGCTTCAACGAAAGAAAGCTGGCTGTGGATCTGATATGGCATTGATCTGGTCCTAAGTCAGTTGCCACACAGCTCATAGTTTGTGGTTGACATCATCTCTTATAAAAGCCTGTCTAATTAAAATCTAAAGCATCCACTGTATGAGTTATTGTTTCAGCTAAGTACTTGGATCTATTGTCGGAATGTGATTAGGTTATATTGATTTTCAACACACACATTTAGCAGAAGGAAAATGTTTGGTGAATGTGTGGTGTATCAAGGTATGTGCTGTACAGAATGTTCTAGAGATGATCTGTCAGTTTGAGGATGGCGAGAGAGGGGTGTGTGCTTGGTCATATTGAAAAGTGGTTAGAAATGATGTGCATTTCAAGATATGAAAACAATGATTATGATAATGAAAATTAAAAAAACAAATTAACTTGAATATTCAATCTAAAGCTATAATGTGTTGTTTTGTGGAACATTTCTTCAAGACTACAAATATCCATCGATTCTTGACTCTTAAAAAAACACATTGGCAGATGTTCAGGCATTGTATGCTAAACGTAGGCCTTAAAATAAATAGGATTGAGATATATAATTACGCAGAGATACGGGTCAATGTCTGTCCAATTGTTCCATACGTAGTACACTATTTTTACATGTAGAGATGTTGACCACCAACACTAAATGGCCACTTAAGTTTGAGGAGGACTGACTGTCAAAGTTGCTTTATTTTCCAGTTAGGATGCCGCCAGGCCTCTCTCTAATGGAGACAATGGAGACAGAGGGCATTTTGCTTATCTCTCATTAAGGAATTGATTGAATTGTGAAATGCCACTTCTCACGAAACAAGATTGCTGAGGCAGCTAGCTAACTGTGTTGAGTACTTGGAGCTTGGACAGCATGATCAGAGGCTGAGTGAAATAAAGTTTGTGTCATTGCAGTGTCACACACTCCCTGCAGCTGGATAACTAAATAATGGCGATATGAGAATCACATTGCAGATTTGGAAAACACACTGTGTTGGATTTCTATCAAATGTACCTTTATGTTGGTGTAACTTGCTTACTTTTTTTCTTATTTCATCCAACTGGACTTGGATAATGGTGTACAAGGGTGGCAAACTGAACAAAAAAAAGCATAAGACAGAGAGAGAGAGAGAGGGGGGGGGGAGAGATAGGGGAAAGGGAGTGAGAGAGCTACACATGAAGGAGGGGAATAAGACAACAGAAGACAGGTGGTGCTAAAATGAACATTTATAATGACTCTTCGTTGTTGCCGTCAGAAAATAATCTTTAAAAAAATCAATATATTAACACTGAGATGCTGACTTCACTGGTAATCCACAGGTCAAGAAACACAACTCACTGATAGTTTTTGTTTACAAACACAATACCACAGTCACATTAAATATTTACGACCCTTTGATTCTCATAATCAATGATGTTAAAACAAATCAATAGTAATAATAATCATATAATTTAAAAAAAAGACAAATATTAAACTCTCCAGTCATCCCCCATTCATTTCTGCTGCTCTCATTTATTGACAGTATGTAACATGTTAAAAATAAACAACTTACTGTATGGTATATCCCAGTGGAAGGACCATGACTGGCAGCGAAAAGCATCTGTGGCCTGTCACTTATACATTCAATGCAACATAGAGTACAGACTTTGTTCTTCCCTCTACCCGATTGTTCCATTCTATGGACTTCCTGCCTTTTGGCAGTATCTATAACAGATTTTATATATATATATATATTTATTTATATATACATTAGGCATGTCGAGTTTTGGCATTTGTGTGTTAGTGAACAGTACACACATAAATGGTTACATTAACTCTGAGTCTTTGTGAGGTGGCTTGTTTAGATGTTTCCAGAGGCTGTCATCATTTGAGACATATGAAATGTGGGAAAAGAAAGCCCTTTCATACATACTGAAAGAACACTGCCCTAAACACTGATGTATAGGAAAATGTAATCAACCACAGTGTAAGGCTACCAATCACCAATTCATGTTAAACTTTCACCTGTGAACCACAATTTCAATTCATGCTGCCAGTCACGTCATATTTTCATAATATTTTAATGGACTCCATTCTCAACATTAATGATAATAATAATATAATAAAAAAAACAATCAATAAGTTTGCCATTGAAAAAAGTCTTTCCTTATCTTTTCATTCAACGTTTTTGTCAGCATTTAAGTCCTGTAATTGTCTCATGACAAAAAAATGACTGAAAATGAATAATGCACAAATTTGTTTCCAGAGTTTGGCAATGGAGTCAGTGTGAGTACTCCAAATAGGTTGAATGAATGACAGAAGGTCAAAAGAAGGTCACTGGAGTTAAAGTTCAAAAGTCATGGACCAAAGGGAAACTCTATGACAGGCGTTGACACATCGTACATGCCCATCTCTAGCAGAGGAGCACATTTTTCATCCCTATGAGGGTGTTAAAAATATGACCAAGATACCTGATTGAGGGAAATTGTGGGGAACAATCTTACAATAGACATGGAAGAACAGAGAGATAAATGTAGCTTTAGCCAGTTATAGCAACCTTAACAAGCACCATGTGGCTAAAAGCTCACTCATGGTAAGTATTAGCTTGCACATGCAAACAGTGCACTTAAATGAACATTAGCCACAACTGTTTGTTATACCTTATCCAGCCTTATAGGGTAGTGTTGTTTTGTCTTGTCATGGTATACTTTAGCCTACAAAAACCAATGCTCTATCAGCATAGTATATTCTCGTTACATCCGCCAAGGAAGTTATGTTTTTTTGGCTCAGTCTGTTTGTTTATCTGTCAGAAGGATTATTATAAAAAAATAAATAATAAAAAAAGGCTGGTTTACATGAAACCTGGTGGACAAATGGAGCATGGGCCAAAGAAGAACAAATAACATTTTGGAGCAGATCTTGATCAAGAGCCAGATCCTGGAATTTGTTTCTCTTTCTTTAACAAGATGAGGCATACTGGCCTTGGCGGAGGTCTACACTCTCAGAGTGTTCTGCTCTTCTAGTTTTTAGATAAAATTAGCGATTGTTAGCTGGTGTTAATGAGCCTGTCCTTTATCCGGTCCTGACCAAGCCATCTACGTCCACTCATTTTGTATGAACTGGTTGATGTGTATCTTTTTGTTATGGAAAGGAACAAACATATTCCATTTGAGGATAAAAATGGGTAGAAAGAAAGACATGGACAACCCTGGAATGCTCCTGCCTCTGTTTGGCACTCAGTAGATATGTAAGGGGAAAGATAAGGGAGGAAGGTAACCACGACAACCATATGGGTCATTCTGATAATGTCAGACAGCGCTACACACATTGAAACACACACATACAGACAGACTGTTCAAATAAACTCATTACAATAGCATAAATTCACTAGTCCTGCTCACACAACATGACAGATACAAAGTGCAATTTTCAGATCGACATATAGGTTAACGCTAAACTTGACCCCTTCTGTTGTGGATGAAAACAACCCTGCCAGTGCGTACACAAGGTGATGCTCAGGTTTTCAGCTACATGCAAGACACTGAAGCGACACCAGATATTTGGGCACAAAACTAAAGCATGACAGTGAGCCCAACACTAAAGCAAACATGAGTTTGCAGGACGGTGTCGCTCCCAGCCTGTGTGGCCCTCTGAAAAGAGAGCAAGGCAGTAGCTCCAGTCTATATCAAGAAACCTGCAACACCTGTTGATGTCAATTAACACTAATTTGCACTGCTCATCTATGTGCTGCAGTCAAAAGTCTGCTAGGGTGCAGTTACATCTTGACAGACATTAATGTCATGCTGACACAGGTGCATGCGGTGACTAGGTGAAATCTGGCAAACTCCTGTGGCAATATTGGAAGTCTAGCCATGAATGGAGCTGACCACAAAAAAGATTATAATGTTATTAATCGCAGTACGTAAAGCCAGAAGTAAATTAGTTGCCATGGAATTGTAATGGAACCTGGAGTCCAATTGTTTGATTTAATTGTGCACAATGCTGATATTTGTGGTTCAAATAGGGACAGCTTCCTCTACAGTTGCCAGGGAGCTAACTGTTTGCCATTGCACATTTAGGGCTGTTTCCCCGGGGGAAGCAAGTGTTATGTTACCTGACGCGAGAGTCAATCAGAGCACTACAAATGGCCATAGAGTAATAGTTGCATTCAAGTGCCACATTATAATGACTGCAACATTTTAAAGAGCAAAACGTTTTCCTTTCGGGTTCACAATACTTAAATATCACAATTCAACCACAAAAGCGTAACTATCCCCTAACAGTCAAAGTTTAATCAATCAAATGGTTTTGAAAGTTGTGACGTTCACAAGGATGTGTTAACTGAGCACATGAAGTGTGTGGGGAAGGAACACACAGACAGACTAACATAAAGTCGTAGGCCTACTATTCCACGGAATGTAAGAAGAGAACATGGAGAAAAGATATCTCACTCAGCTCTTTTTGACCTTCCACACAGTGGACATACATGAACAAACGCTCATACAGACACACACACACACACACACTGAAATAATACTCATAGACAAACAGTTCAATTAAATAGTAATAATTGAAATAAGAAGACAGAGACATGGCCAATGGGCTCTGTCTTACATGGAGTGGTAGGTATTGCAATTCAAAATGGAAAGTAGGCAGTAAAGATCATATACTGAATGCCACACCAATGTAAGTCTCCAGACTCCAAACAAATACATGCTGAAATTGTGCATGGGCTGTTACTGACTTTCAGGATGAATGCACTTAATAGTAGTGTGAAACTGTAGTCCTATTCTGATCTCATTTAACAACAGACTGGTTATTAGTGCCAGGGCGTTCATTCAAATTGCATCCGCTATTTTACAGAATTGCTCAAGAGTTGACAAGAATGTTTTTACAATGAGCTCTGTGAGGCATAGTGTAACCTTCATTTTGATTAAAATACATTTATATGCATATACTGATTACAACAACGACAAAAAGATTAGCAGACAAATAAAGAACGACATATACACACATACATTCTACATTTCTCCGCTGCATTTTACCCTGTCGAAACAACACAACACTATCTGCCAGTTTTCAGGATTTTCTGACCCAGGTTGCCATGGTTACACGTTTAGATCCATGCACATAGACCCATGATGGGCGCCCTCCCACCTAGCCGCGTGGGGGAAAAAGATATGAAAAAAATATAAAGAACTTAAGAAAGTGTATAAATGGAGGAAAAATGAAACAGTGCTCTGTAATTGACGCATGCAGACACGTCTCAAAAAGATTTCTTTTTTCAGAATTTTTTTTCTTTTTTTTGTGTTTGTTTTGATTCCCTTCCCCACCCTGTAGTTCACTTTGATATCATGCAATAGAGACGTGCAAAAAGATAACACCTAACTCCACAAAACACACTTTCTTGATCATAAATGGTGGTTAATATGAATACTTATAGTATGTTAATGCCTACTCCATGCCAACCTATAGAGACATTATGAAGGAAGAATGCAGTTCTGAATGCCAAAGCCACAATTCAAACTAATGCACAGGATGCATGGACAACACGTGTAAAAAACCCATATGGATGCATTAAAAAAACAATCATTATTTTCTTACTCTATGTAAATATGGGGTAAAACAACACTAACATTGCTCTGTGTCTGCCTTTGTTTTTTTTTTACGTTATGCGTTTGATTATCTTTTCTCTTAAACTAAAAGATATAGACTGATTGGCACTTGATCAATGCATCTACAGGACATATCTGGTATCTAATGTTTGATCACACATCTACTGTTTTGAGAAGCTGCGCATGTACTATTTTGGCACAGGTTGACTTTTATTACTGCGTCTAGGTTACTTAGAGTTACACCTCGTTTCATGCTCTTCTGTCACCAAGAGCACTTTTCTAATCAACAGACCAGACATTTTTTTAAACTAAAATATTTTGTATATTTCACTTATCAAATAGCAGCATTTTTATTATTTTTAACTTACAGTTTTACAAAAAAGTACATGTAAACCTATTCATTCAAAATTTGTTTGTAAATTCAAAGGTTCATACAACAGACATAACAAAAACACAAAACTGGACAACATGCTACAATATTGCTTCCAATATTTCTTTACATTTTCTTTATGTTTGACCTAAAATCATCAAAATGACGTAGATATGGACACCAGCACTCCAGAATGAGCAAGTCTAAATGCACAAAAACGATTTTGCAAAAGCTAATCTTAATCAGGCTCTTGTTGGCACTTTCCTCATCCACACAAATATAACATAGTTCACACACTGAAATCCACAGCTCAAGACTGTATTTTTGGACTACAAACTATTGTTTAACTACACTAAAAGTACACATAGACCATGTGACAGGACGGTTTCCACAGTAGAAAAAATTAATTCAGACGGTTCTCAGAGAGAGAGAGAGAGCGAGAGATAGGATATATTCTGTATAAACAACAACAGTGACAGTTGTTTGAGCTTGAGGTCACGATCAAGTCTGTCTCACACGTGGAACTCTTCCTTGCCTATACAACACTCTTCTTGTCAACTCTCACCCTGACTTCGAGTAGCCTATTCTCTGTTACAAAAAGTCCCTGTCTTTACAATTTTTTTAGGTAGAACTACTGTGTCGATTTCAGGCTTAAGACAAGTTGAAAGACGGTTTCTGACAAGCCTATCAGCTCACACCCTGGGAAAGGATCAATGTGCGTCCTGGACTGGGTTGTAAATTCAGCCGTTCGACAGGAATTAACACGAACCAAAGTGAATTCTCGAAATGTCCAAATGTCTTGTTGTCCAGGACTGCACCCCTTCCTGGGAACCAGGACTGTAAATCACTGCAGTGTCAGTGGTGATAATCTGGCTGATGCCTCAGTCTGAGAGCTGTTGCCAAGGGGTTATGACCCAATGACCTCTGCCCCCTGAAGCCCATGTATCAGCCGTCATTATTTACTCTCTGGAACATCAAGAAGACAGGAGAGACAGAGAGAGAGAGAGAAATAGAAAGACGAGTGAGAGAGACTAAAAAATTTAGAGTAAGGAGGGAGAAGGTACGGGTAAGAAAGGGCAGAAATGCCAACAAAATAGTCTTTTGAGGGGAGGGGTGGAGGAAGAGAACGAGATATAGAGGAAGTATATGTGGGCGGTAGATGTGTAGTAGAGGTAGCTAAAGGGGAAAAACGGACATTTGACGTTACCCCTTTTTTTCACGACATGCTGGGTCTGGAAACTAGACTGCTCTGGAAGAGTTTGGGATGGAGAGAGGTGGCGCTTAACACCAACTGGAGAAGACACACACCCCCTCGAATATGGTTGTGCTTGAGTCTTTATGGTGGAAAACTTCAAGTTTGCACCCAAACCAGAAACTACCATTGAACCATGCATCTTTAATGTTGATCCAGTGCGAGGTTCTGATCACTGAGGTCTGATATAATGGAGGGTATTTTGCCATCATAGCAAGTATATATGAGGAAAGACACACGGACAGTTTCCCATGTAACCTAACCTCTTATTAACATCACTTTTTCATCACGATCAGGCTGTTAAAACTAGCTAGGATCTCTCCCTCTGTCTCTCTCCCTCTGCCTTTCACTCTCATATTTGTTTTGAGAGAATGCCTCTCTCCTTTTCCTTCGCAAAGCTGATTATACAGCCTGCCACCAAGGCTGTTGATAAATGTCTTCAAGACTTGGGAGGAATGAGGAAGGGAGGGGAGAAATTTAAAAAAAACAACAACACAGGATTGGGATGAGCCTGGACACTGCTATGCCACTATAAATAGAAAGGGTGTTCGAATGGAGAGCTGCTAACTAACGACTGGAGACGCGAGACTGTCGTAGAACGACGGTGGATGACATTAGCAGCCCCTCGCTGTGCAACATCGTTTTCAGGAGACGAGCAGGTGCTCCAAGGGTCGACGTCATTGTGCTGTCCTTTTGACTCATTGCTTTGTTTGGGGGTTTGCTCAAGAACATGCACACACTAACGTCATGTTGTGAGTGTTGGTGTGTGTGTGTATGTAAAGTACATTCCATAATGGGGTCAAACCCTGCATGCTTAAACAGCATGGACACCCGATTCACAGTGTGGTCAGAGGGGGGAACCCATGTTCTGTATTGTTTTTTGTTTGTTTTTGTATTTTTTTTACATACGTAGTTATAAGATCCCATATTCCCTAGGTGATCGTGTGAGAAAAAAAAAAAAAAAAACAGTAAATTAAATTTAAGAGGATATTTGTGAATGAACTTATGGGTAGCAGCAAGAAAATTGATGTTATCGTTCAGCTTGTCACCAAATATGTTTGAGCCTTTGATAAGTATGCGCCATATGTTAAAATGTTAGCCACAGCAACAGCAACAACATCAAAACATGCCCTCACAAACTGAATGTTTTTTTTTTTATCTGGGTATGTCTACTGGGTGTACATACCACACGTTGTGCACAACGGTCAGCTAAGTGCCCTGACCTTTCACTCTGTTGAATAGAGAAGGTCATTCAAAGGGCATTAATGTCCCCTTGGTCGCCTTACAGTGCATATTTTTTTCTTAAATCTAAATAAGAGTTCCACCTGCTTTTCAGCACTGAACTTTTTGTGTAGTGCTACATTCACATTGGAAGTTCCCTTCAGTTTTGATTACCCCACTTCCCACCCCTTCGTCAATGCAGATGTGAGGTACAACAACCTGAGCTGCAATCACAGGCGGTAGCGCTAAATCGACACACACAAAGAAAAACTTTCACTACCATTGGAGAGCAAGTTTTGTTTTCAGAGACGGTCTGGACATGTCGGGTTTGAGTCATATGAGTGCGTTTGCAGCGACACACAGGAGCACAGCAGATTAAATTGTTAGTAGGCCTAGGTTAAATTGCTGAAGATTAAAGTGTGAAGGTTCATCTCGCTGGTGTCCTCAAAGTCACAACAGATGTTGACGATTTTTTCCCCTCCATTTCACTGAAAATCTTGGAACGGGTGATCACATTCACCGAAAACATGTGTGTCAGTGTAGTCCCTACTTCTATCTATGAGTCAATATGGGTAAGTAGCACCAAAATTTGGATCCAGCAACTAAGCTATGTGTTTTGTTTTCTGAGTATACTGTCTTTACTTTTGTTTTTGAGTATGCTTTTGAGCATATGTGTGTGTGTGTGTGTGTGTGTGTGTGTGTGTGTGTGTGTGTGTGTGTATGTGTCTGTGTGTGTCTGTGTGTCCTGTGTGTGTCTGTGTGTGTGATTACATTCCTGTCCTTGCCATTGAACATCGGACCCGTGACCTCATACACAGTCTCTGACCAGTAGTGTCTGAGTTTACATTTAACCTCTATGTTACACACCAACACAACATTTGATCCTCTTACATAGAAAAAAAAATAACAGTAAGTCTTTACATTCATGTCAACCTGACAACACAGGTTATTTTAAGTAAATCTAAAAAGCATATGCTGTAAGACCATACCGTCAAGCAAATGATAGCGTATGTTTTCTCAATGACCCAATAAAAATCACTTAATTACGTTAACTTGAAACGAGTAGTGTCTGTGTACACGAGGGGGACATTCTGATATTAGCGAAGCAATCAGAGTCACTTTGAACGCTTCATTTCCACGCCATCCCTCAACCTTGTAAACAACACAAACTGCGCCATATACGGTTGAATGCACCGAAGATGCTGAAGGTAATAATATATCAACAAGGCTGAAAGCAGAACCTGTGACCAGCTGAAGACTGTGGCCTATGTTTGCCCCAAGACAGAGAGAGGAGCTAAGTACCTGAAACATAATGGTAACTGTCAAAAAGTAGCAGAAAGACTGAAACAGAAAAAAATATTTTTCCCGTTTGGTGGTGTGTATATTGGAGGATAAAATCTGGTGGTCTTGCGCCTCGGTCCTGCAATGTGACAGGGGACCAAATGTTTAAACTAACACAACTCAGAGGACTCAACGCCACTTTAAAAATGAAACAAAAGGTCGCTTTCAGTCAGAAAAGCATATTCACATATCAAACATTCAACCCCCCCACCCCACCCCACCTTTACTCATAGTTGCTTCACTCACTATACTTCATGAGTCCTTTTTTGTTTACTAAAGTGAGAAGCTTACCCATTGCAATTGCCCCATATTTAAATACCTGTCCACTGAACTAATATCAAATGACTTGTCTCACTCTGGATCCTCTCTGTGTCCCTCAGGTTGTCCTCCTTCCCCTCCTCATGTCTCGCTTTAGCCCACCTTCTGTGGGTTGGTGGCGCGGACGCCTTGCTCGTACGTGATTCGCTGGCTGATGAGATACTGGGCTGCCTGTGTTGCCGCGGGCGATCCCGTGATGGTTACTTTCCGGTTGCGGGTGCCGGGGATGAACTCCCCCTTTTTGGAGATCTGGATCCGCGCTCCCGTCAGCTCCTGATACTCCACCAGTGTTTTGCCGCCCTTACCCAGGATGGCGCCAACTAGGTTCTCCGGCACGGCGATCTCCACCACTTCCTTGCCGCCCTCCGTTAGCTTCTCGGTGCCCAGCAGGGACGATGCAACCAGGGGGGAGGATGGATTCAGGTAGCCGTTGGACGCCCCAGTAGCGGCGGCCAGAGAGCCCAGGGAGAAGCCCCCCAGGGTGGGTGCAGGATGGCCGCCGCCTGAGGCCTCGCTAGCGTAGGAGGCTAGCAGGTTAGCTGCGGCCGCGGCGGCGGGGTTGGCGCTGGCAGCCACTGCCGCCAGGACGCCGGACGCAGCGGCGGGGTTGAGGCCGAGGCCCAGGGTGTTGGTGTTGTAGCCGTAGCTGGCCAGAGTATTCAGGGCCGAGGTGATGGCCAGCAGGTCGTTGCCGGAGAAGCTGGACATGGCCGTGGGGAAGCCGCCCATGCTGGCGAGGCTGGCCTGGCCCAGGAGCGTGGAGGCAGTGGCGGCAGCCGCCGCGTTGGGCAACACGTCGGCCGTGTTGGCGTACGGGGAGCCGGTGGGGTTGGAGTTGGCCACGGGGCCCGTCACGTTGGAGTAGCTGATGTTGAGGCAGCTGCTGCTCTGTGGGTCCTCCTGGATCTTCTGCACGATGATCTCCACCGCCTTGCGGTTCTGCTCCGGCTCGCCGCTGACCGTCACCACGCGCTCCTGCAGGTTGATGCCCTCGGGCTTCTGGGAGAGCTGCACCCAGGCGCCGGACTGCTCCATCACAGCCTTCACTGTGGCGCCACCCTTACCAATGATCAGCCCCGCGGTGCTGTTAGGCACAATCAGTTTGGCCTGCACAAAAAAAAGAAAAAAGAACAACAGACAGGGATAAACACTCATTGGAGTTTAGGGAGAAGGTTGGAAAAAAAGGAGCAGAGGTGAAAAACAGAGGGCAGGGACAGTGGGAGATTAGAACACAGCAATGACAGAAATGCTGATGCACTGAGGTTGGAATGGAGACACTGTTCAGTATAGTATCTCCCAGAGTCAGAGTATCTCTCTGACTTTAGCCTCACTCCACAGCTCGTGCTTAACTCAGCCATTTGTTGATCCCTAGGCTTATGCAGCAGCTGCCTTCAGTTCTCCCTTTAGTTCTCTCTCTCGCTCTCTCCCTCTCTCTCTTTCTCCCTCTCTCTCTCTCTTTCGCCTCTCTCTCTCGGCCTGGGACATGGAAGATAAAAATAACTGCGTGCCCTCACATTTTCCTGCCCCACAGAAGGTTTTGGTCCACGGGGAACCACCAGGGCCAAGGCCTGTTAATAGACTGATGTGCTGAAGGAAGGTCTGCTAAGCTGAATATGGTCTAGTGATTGTCTGACCACTTTTACTACTATTACTACTAGGGAGCCCAGTCACATTAACTATGCATTTCAAAGGGTTTCACTACAGCGATCTCCCTTTTAGGAATAGCAGTGAGACAACTATATCAATTCCTAGGAGCTCACTTTTAGTTGACAGGTGCTTTGCTCTTTCATTCAAACACTGGTTTTCGTTCATTTATTGTCTAGTTAGTGTTTTATTCATTCTACTCAGCAATACCTCAAAAGAGAAGTAGAGAACAGATTAACAGACGAGCCAGTCATTTCACTTACGTACCCAATAAAACCTATAGAATCAATTACATAGTATTTTATGACAGCTCCAATCATATAATCTGATTACTTTAAGTTGCTGTAACTGTGCATTTACACCTCATAACAGCACAGGTTTGTAACAAGGTTAGCCTATCATGCATACTAACAGCATTTGTTTCAGTGCTAATAATATACTGTTACCCTGTTGCATAGCAACAGACCTTTTCTTGTGGAACTAATATTTTAGAGGAAAGAAATGATCAATAATGAAACTATAAAAGTGTCAGAACACTTAAGGTAATCCACAATAATGTTCAAATTATCATTGTAACGGTATCACAATGTAAGGTTGTATCTAGTAGTGCAGATAAAACTAATTTACAGGCAAAACACACAAATACACATTTAATGTCACATTAATTAATGTCAGATATTTAAGTAATTAATGTCGGATATTTACATTTCTTCAAGTAGACTACTGTTTCACTCCCCACACTTCAATAATATTTAGACTGTATTTGAGATAATTCATAACAAGAAACATGATTTCTTCAGCTATGAGGTTAATACACGGGGGCAGCTACTATGGTATTAATATGGTTTTGTTTATTTGGTTACACTTTACTTGACAGTATCGACATAAGAGTGACATGACACTGTCATGAACTTGTCATAAACAAGTCATAAACGTTTATGACATAATGCTTCTGTCATTAAGTGACATTCGGTTTTTGACATAACAAGTTAGGTTAGGTTTAGGTTTAGGGTTAGGGTTAAGGTTAGGGTTAGAGTTAGGGTTAGGATTAGGGTTCATGTGTCATGACAGTGTCATGTGTTCATTTGCATAAAACACTGTCCTGTGGCAAATACATAATGTGGCTAATACACAGGAAATTACTGTAAGTACTCTTGTGTAGCTAGGAAGCCTGGAGCCATTATATTGAGAGCTTGACATCACTCTGAGCCAATGGGACATTGGACAATGAAACTTTCTCTTGTTTCTTTGTACTGTTTACTAGTGTGTGTGTGTGTGTGTGTGTGTGTGTGTGTGTGTGTGTGTGTGTGTATGTATGTATGTTTGTGTGTGTGTATGTGTGTTTAAATGGGCTTTACTACCAATTAACAAACTTGCACTGACTACCTGGATAGTACCCTTTGTATTAAACAATGGCTAACCAGTTAATGTCATTGTAGGGATGTCCTTTTGGGTTTGAGCCTTACCTGTTTGACGCGGTCTGGGTTGACGGTGGTCTGGGGTTGCAGGATGCTGACAGGCTCTGGCTTCTGTGCATTCTGGGGCATCTCTCTCACCTTCTCGGCGATGAAGTTGTGCACTCCATTCAGGGCCTCGACCGTACCCTGGATCAGACAGACGCGCTCTGTTGTGCCTGTGTGTGTGCATGAGCAAGAATGAACATGAACGTCAGGTATATGGCAATTTTAATATTTCATTTTCAGGATCATGTTAAACAGTTCAGTAAACACACAGCATGACTAAATGGGAAAAAGAGCACACACGCACCACACACACACACACACACACACACACACACACACACACACACACACACACACACACAAACAGACTCTCACAGTTTTCATAGTACACAGTAATTTATTGAGTCACTTCAAAAGCTATCAGTAATATTCACACAGTTATATGTTGGGGATGATTAGAATTATTTCTGTCATCACTGTTCAGAGGTTCTTTGAGATTTAGGGCTTTCTTTGCCCACACTTGATTCACAGCACAGTTGCAGAGCAAGATGACTAGCTATGTATGACACTGTTATGAAAGCATGTAATTATAATATTTGGGCACAATGGCCCCTTCTAAATCATCTCAGCCATCTTACAATGGCAGGACACACACACACACACACACACACTCACACACACACACACACACAAAACACACACACACACACACCAACAGACTCTCACAGTTCTCATTACACACACACACACACACACACACACACACCAACAGACTCTCACAGTTCTCATTGTACACACACACACAGACTCTAACAGTTCTCATTGTACACACACACACACACGCACGCATAAACACACACACTATGTTACTATGTTTGGCAGCCACATTATCTGAATGGTGGATTCTCATTTGGTGGACAACAATGGACACAAATGGATAAAATTATCAAGAACCAGCAGCACAATGGCCCAGTAGTATAATTTAATATGGAAAAGGCTGACTTTCTCTCATGGCTGGGTTGCAGCAAAAGTGGGAAATATATATATATATATATATATATATATATATATATATATATATATATATATATATATATATATATATATATATATATTAGGGCTGTCAATCGATGTAATTAATCTAATTAATTACATACTCTGTGATTAATTAATCTAAATTAATCGCATATATATTTTTTGCTGTGAAAGTATTTTACATATTTAAATTCAAATGAATCATTGAATAATCAGCATTAGTGACATTAAAGTTCAAAAACTCTTTTATTATTATTTTCACTGTTCAAATAATTGCCATAATAATCTATGATATGACCTAATATGCTAAGGAAATAAATTCAAAAGTGCTTCGGGAAGAAGTTTTTTTTTCACATACAAGGCCTTTCAGGCCACAGATATAACCTAGGGGACACACCCAGAGGAAAGAAAATGTTAAAATGAGAGCTCCTCTCTTTCTTAATTGTTTCTCCTAGACAATAATGAGATCACAGTGATATAAAAATGAGATTATTGCTTTTGTCTCCCGCTTCTCAGGTTTGTCTCTGGAGCAAAATAGTTATCTCAGTGTAGACTCCCTTTAATATAAAAATGAGATCTCATCAATATTTTAAATAATGCTCAGTGTTGTCTAATTTATACATCTCATATTTTACTCAGGCTGATCCACCAGAGAGCTCTCTCTGTAAACTCATGCAATTCTCATTTCAGATCTTTTTGGTAAATCTCAGATTAGGCTCCATCAGTTCTGTAAAAGAGATCTCTTCACAAGCTTGAACCGTTCTCATTCTAGTCATCTCAGTTTAGTCCTTTTTTGATTTACAAAAATTTTGTATAAGGCTTATACAATACTCAGACTTGCTCAATTTATATATCTCATATTTTACTCAGGCTTATCCATCAGAGAGCTCTCTAAGTGAACTATGTAATGCTCATCCAGACCTATTTGTTTTATAAATTAGACTGATCTGTAAGAGCTCTAGCTGTTGTACAACAATTCTCAAATGATTTTCATTGGCTTATTTGTTTTAATTGCACATATTTTCAAGTTCACATTTGCAAACAGTAGGTTAGGCCTAACCATGTGATGTGACCACCACACATGACGATGCTCTGACAGACCTCTGAAGTTCGCCTACAAAAAAGCTACCATCTATGCCCATATAAGGAGACGCAGACATTTTCCTGAACGCACTTTTGTCTTCAACCTTCGAGTAGATATTATAATCAATGGTACGTGAAGGCGGCACAATTTGCTTTTTGCTACCCCAGAGCTAACTTGCGACTTGTTAGCAAGTTAGAGAAATCAAGTTAGACTCCAGAGATCTATGATGGTCGGACGAGATAAACTCGCGTGCGGAAGACTCCAGAAAATGCAGTCTAGATTTGGCGCCCAGTGAAACCAAGTGAAACGGTGTGTGGGTATGAAGGATTGTGCAGAACTTGCCACCACGGAAACTCAGAGAAGGTACATTAACATTTTGGTAATTTGCTAACGTTCTTGCATATTTTTAGACTCAATATATCATTGAACAACCTGACGAAGCAGCACATAAAGTTAGCTAGCTAGTTAATGTTAGCTACTTGTAAGTTACATCACTGGCTGTGCCGCTTGTATATAAAGCTAACGTTAGACAATTTAACGTTGCTAGTGCTAGCTTACTTTGCCTTATACAGCTTTAGTCTGTATGTTTTGAATGGTGTTAAGCCATGCTGTAGCCAAAATGCACGGAATTTTAAAATGTATTTGGGATGTCAGTCAAGATGACGAAGCTAACGTTATTGCCACTGGTTTAAACTGGTTCCAGCTCAATTCCACTGAAAAGAGGCCGGCAGCTTCTTAAAAAATTGTAAGACTACGCTAGACCATCCGATCAAATTGCTGAACAAACAGCGTACCAAAATGGTAAGTATATTTTGCCCCACAATATGTTCTCACTTTTGTTTAACCTGCTATAAATGACAGCATATTATAACAGGAGTGAAAGGGCATTCTTGTAACCCAGGTAAACTAGGAAGTAGCGTTGCTGCGGTCGAGGGATCGAGAAATAGGCAAGTCAGCATCTGCAGTCATGAATAACTTGCCATCAACATTTCTTTTGCAATTAATAGAATCTGTGGCATGCAAATCAAACCAGCTATTAGCTAACTGAAATAAAACCATGATATATCTAGGTATGGTGAAGGGTATGTGATGGGCTATCTATCTATCTTTTAATTACAAAGGCCAAGGTAACTTTATCAGGATGCATAGTATCCTGAGTCCATTCAATAACTGGCCTTTAAAAATAAAAATCTGCCTGCCTCTATGGGATTTTAACATAGGGGGTTCCTTACTTATGCCCCCTGTATTTTAAGGAATAACATTTATTAATTTATGATACCTTGGTTCATTCACAAAGAATATTGGTGTGTTTAAAGGTTGGATTTTTTCCTCATTTTTTAATTGAGGCATTAAGATCAATTTCCAACAGATGATTTATTGTATTCCTCTGGTTGTCTTAACTTATGCACAGTTGATGGTTTTATAAAGACACCCATACACCAAAAAATAGTTCATGTAGACCAGGGGTCTCCAACCTTTTTGGGAATGAGGGCTACCTGAAGACCCGAAATCATATTGAGGGCTACTCATTTAAAACAAACATACCCTCACCCCTTTTTTGCGAGGGTAGTCCTCCTAAATAATAGGCCTATGTGATTTTTACTTTTAAATTATCAATATTGTGCAGGCCTATACGTCTTTATATATTAAGCAACTGTATTTTCAAATTTAATATCAATAACCTATGCAACACTACCAACATTTTTGTTCAGTTTGTTCATTTCAAAGTTTGCAAAAACTATCTTTTTGTGCAATTAATAATTTGGGTTACAATTTGTACCCAATTTATACCCACCCACCATTATGAATTCAGGGTTTGTTTAAGTTCTGATTTCAGTGGACAATTCGGTTTTAACATTTCAATAGTAATCGCCCACACCACCCTAACATATGAAAACTCCTTTTAAAGTTATTGCACACCTGAAATGATCCATGATCTGACAAAAAAGGGTAATGCACAGTCCTGCTCAGTCATGCATGCTATAACATTTTCAGCGCTATTATACGGCAGTTGCCAACAGAGGAGAAAAGGCCTGTGAGCTAAAGCAATTGTTTTTCAGTCCTTGAACAATCATGCAAGAACCGTATTTGACGAACATGGAATGGCCACAGAACTTTTGCAAAAGATATGCTTCCATTGGCTACACCAGACAAGCAAGTTTTTTCCCCCTTTACTGTCTATGCGTGCGAGCAGCGTGTATGCGCTCCGCTTCCGTTGTTTCTTAAAGATTGAATGGGAAACGGATTTGGAGCCAACGGCTAAAATTTAACGCAGCTACAATTTGTAAGGTATCACCAATATCAATTTAATGTTACAGATGTATGGCTACATACATTCTTAAAATGGTTCTGGTCTAGACTTAAATATCTATTGAAAACTTCACAATGGAGCGTGTTTTTAGAGCGTGATCTGCAGGCGACCTGTTGGCTATTTTTAGAAAGTGCGCTGGGGGCGCCTCATAGCCGTCCCGCGGGCTACCTGGTGCCCGCGGGCACCGTGTTGGAGACCACTGATGTAGACTGTCACACAATGGTAAGTGGAACATTGGCCACAGCTTGTAACAACTTCATTTTTTACCATTCTTTGCGTAGGGATGTGTACACAAGGATGTGTAACCTTGTGTAACTTTGTGTAACTTGGGAATTACAACAGAAAGGAACACGTTTCAGCTAATCAAAATCAATGACTGGAACTGTCAGTTTCAGAGCTATTATTACCACACTGATAGATTGATTTGGCTTTTTATTTGCAGCCTACGTTATGCACTGTGGAACGCTCTGCGGATGGACAGCTGTGGAATCCGCAAAGGTCAAGAAGGCTTTTGTTACGAGGGCTGGAGGTTCCAAAATATCCATGAAGCTGGGGTAATTTTCTCTTATTTTAAATTATTTCCAATTGTGGTGAGCATTATTGGTGGGCTTTTTATAAAGGGTAGGCCTCTATTGCACTAAAATTATTCAACCTTTATACAGTTAACATCAAACTGTGTAGCTACGAAAGCTACAAAATCACATTGTCATAGAAATGATAGAGGCGAAATTTCCACTAGGTTTTATGAAGATATTTTACAGATGGGCTGAACATACATCAAAAGTAAAAAAAATGACATGGCCAAAATGATTAACTCACCAACAATATTTGTTGTATGGTGTATACCAGGGATCACCAAATGGCGGACCGCGATCCGAGTCCGGACCGTGACGTGATCCTATCCGGACCCAGACCATAATAGCCTAATTTAAGATTTCAAAGCTGCGCTAAATGTGTCGTTGGTTATGGTAACAGCATTTACTTCAGGAGCTTCAGGAACCATCATTTCGCTTGCTGCTACTCAGCCAGTAAAATCTGTGAATTCTGATAAAGTCGAGTCAGTGAGTAAAGTAGCCTACTATGGGAAAGAGACTGATAGCCTGAAACGAGCGAGGAGAGGAGACGGTACGAGAAACAATCAGATGGATATCTAAGTTAACGATAAGTAAGTTATTTTCAAATCATCGATTGCTCAAAGAGGAGGAAGCTAGACAGCGAGAACAGAGCTTTATATAACGATACGGGGGCAATACCACGCAAAACTGTCACGTCCGTAACGCCAACTAGGCTAAATATGGATGTGACAGTTTTGCGCAGAATTGCCCTGGACCTCTTCTATTCTGAGACAGGCGATTTTTAAAAGCGCCAATTTGAAGCACCTCTACTAGACAAAGCATATTGAGCAAGCATAGGGTAGGCTAGGCCCATTCAACAGTGAACTGAGACCACAGAATATTTTACGATTTAAGAAGGCAATATGATTGATCCACCACAATCTAGTTAAGCCGACATGCATTCACTGCCCAAAAACGTGATGTTCCTGGGTTTCCAGGATTTCGGATCAACATAAAAAAAAAAAAAAAAAAAAATTAAACTTGCTGATTAATGGGTTCAAGGAACCAGCCTTGTCTCAGCTCAAATTTTATTTTAAGTTCACGTTAAGATCTTTAAAATAGCCAAGGCTACTCAGTTTTTCTCCCCAATCACTCTTATCTTGCCTTATTTCTCCTCATTTCGAATGTTGCCTTTTAGGCTACTTATTTTATTTCACATTAAACATTAGGCCTAGGCCTACAATCTTTTTGAATTTCCCCTTGGGGATCAATAAAGTATCTATCTATCTATCTATCTATCTATCTACAACTAGGCTCCATCCATCCATCCTAATATTATATATACACAGTGGCGATTCTAGACATTTTTAACAAGGGTGGCACTAGTGAGGCACTGATTCAAGGGTGGCATGAGGCAAAACATCCAGATAAACAGAAACAGGCTCAAGATGTGAAATTAGCACAAATACATTAGGGAAACCAGATGCAAACACCATACTCATAAATTGAAGGACAAAAAAACACAAATACCTTACTCTCACATAAAATGTCTTTGTATTTGTATAATGTAATTTCATCTTCCTGAATCTCAATATTATGATCACAACAAGTCTGGGCAAATTATTAATTAAATTTTCACGTGGGGTAACTTGTTGCAGGGCAACCATAACCGGTTCCATATCTTCCGATTAGATGATTAATCATCAGTTTCTTGAGAACTTTAAAGTTCTGTGTTTATGTTAGTTTTGATCCAATTTGACAGCTTTGCTATGTTGCCCACCCAAAATTTCTACCAGCCCACCCAAATATAGTAGCCTAGCCTAGGTTAGAACCAGCCCTGCCCTGCATGGAGACATATTTTACGATAATAATGGAGAAAATGTTAGCAAAACATTTTTGTTAACGGAATCTCCCGACCCTCATTCATCTCTTTGCACAACAGTTCTGTCCACATTCTGCCTTCAATCCAGCGAGACAAGTGAAATAAATGTTTTTTTTTTTTAAAGCTGTCATCGTCATAGGCACGATATTTAGGCTACCTCTGTTAAGCCTACACAAAGTTGCGTATTAAGGAGTATTTCCTGATCAGGGAAACCTTTCGTTCCGCAGTTCAATTGTGCCGCAGGCCAATAAAGGCAAGTGTGTTTGCCACTTACATTTCTGACGTCTGACACTTCACACTGCTGCAAGTGCATCAAGAAAGGTCCCGCCTTACACCATGTTAATGGCCAATCGTAGACTAGGATTTGGGGTGGCACCTGGGGTGGCCAATCGAATCTCAAGGGTGGCCTGTGCCACCCGGAGCCACCCCTCTGGCTCCGCCCCTGTATATATATTATACATACATACATATACATAGCCTAAACATTATGATGCTCCGGACCTTTGCTTGAGGAAATTTTCCGCAACGACCTCGCTGAAGATTAATTGAATACCCCTGGTGTATACTGTATTTTCTGTATTTTGTTTTTGTTGTTGACAATTGTCAGTGTCTCTTGAGTGATCAGAGCTAAATGTTTTGGGCTAATTTAGATGTAATATTGAGTCATTGTCTTTGATTTACCGGATTGACCCTAAAGCACTCCTTGTTTACAAATCACTTAAAGGACAAATCCGGTATGAATTGATCCATAGCTCTTGTTGGAAATCACTGTGTGCTGTTCATAGGAAAAAGAAAATGTGGCACAGCCAATTCTGAGTTATGGACAGGAAAGTATAGCCCAGAGCCGTATAGAAGTACTTTTGGTATTCCTGACATAATGCAGGGTAGCCGCGGGGTCTTAAAAGTCTTTAAACGGTCTTAAATGTCATGTTCCTTAATTAAGGTCTGAAAAAGTCTTAAATTCCGTTGCCAAAGTGTTAATTTTTTAAACGAAGGTCTTCAATTTTAATTATACTAGCCTGCAAGCAAGGTGAAATGGGGGAAAAAACTAGCCTGGCGGGCCATCCTATATTGAAATGTATAGTCTGGAATCGAGCCATTCACCTCGCTTAATCCAAGGGGCGGGCAGAGAATTGTCTTTCAAACGGCCTAGGCATGCAATAGGCCAGCGCTACGACCATATCCGTATCTGGTCGGCAAAACGGCAAATACATCCTTCTTCGAAAGGAATGACTTAAGTGCATTGTGTTGCTCAACTTTCAAAGAAAAGCACAAGTCCAACTCCTCCAAAGTTGACGCGAACGCCGATTCAAACAACCGCTCTTCGTTTGCCATAGCCACCTTCCTTGTTGTTCACTGTCGCAGGACTGTCGCCATCCTGTTAAGCCCGCCTTAAGACTCTCTAACAAAATAGAGCGCTGTGATTGGATGACGTCCACGGCTAGATTTCTTGGCTAGGAAAAAACAACAATGTGAAAATTCAACAGGGGGTTGATTAACGTCAGAGATCGTCTAATTTAGTGCTGCACGGTGCACGATACTACAAAAGTGCCGCAATAGCTATTAGCAGTTGTCACAATACCTAATTTTATTAGTATCAATACTTTTAAGAATGACCGTGTTCTTGTTTGTGTGCACAAGGCATGCTTCTAGTGCCTCCTCCCCAAGCCTGTGGCTGTGCGTCTTTTCTCCTCACACACATATGCGCAGCTGTCGTGCCTGGCGAGACATGGCTGCTAGTTTAGCTTAAGTGATTCTGTGGTAACACATAATAATAGGCTAATATCAAGTTGATTTGCTCACTTGCACCTCTCAACTTTGTGTTGCTAACCTACCTAGGCTATGAGATGTACGTAGGTCTACTATTGGGTTTAATGTCAGTTAGAAATAGGCAGCGCAACCTTTGCAAACTTTTACATCTGGAGAGAGCTCCTTGCTAACTAATTCTGCT
Organism: Alosa sapidissima; assembly: GCF_018492685.1. Lineage (NCBI taxonomy): Eukaryota > Metazoa > Chordata > Actinopteri > Clupeiformes > Clupeidae > Alosa > Alosa sapidissima. Next base: position 23,414,513 of record NC_055961.1, read on the forward strand.
AGCTCAGGTCATGTATGTCATTTGTTTTATCTAATGACAGACAACAATGAATTGCATCCACATATCCTTATGCATTATGTGCAACTATTATTCACTAGCCTAAAACCGTGAGACTGAAGGCTACAGTAATTACTCAAGTATTTCTTAGAGTGACAAACACTCAATTACACCTAGGCCTACACACCACATTAAAATTTGCCTAGGTGTAATAGTTTAAAAATAAATATTAAGTATTCAAATGACTAAATATGTTTAGCAATTAAGCAGATTAATAGTAATTATGCAGATTAAAAAATACTATACATTAACTGTACACTTTATATGAATTCGAAGGTATATGAAATGGAAACATATGAAATAAGCCATAATTTTCCGTGTGTGTGGAAAGAGTCAAGCAGAATCTAGGATGCCCACTGGTGTGAATGATAACACTATATTCAATATTACTGATGATGTCAATGTGGTCTGGGCCCCCAAATCAAATACATTTTTTAAGAATTATCGAAGAAGTATCGAAATCGCAATTCTTGATGTGGTATCGATATCGAAACAATAATTTTGGTATCGTGGCAACTACACTAGTCTAATTTCTTAGGATATGCGCAAACAATACTTTGGGTTTTCGCACCGGCAGCAATGAATCAACATAATCAGTCGAAAGGACTGGACATCACATCATGGGGAAGTGTTGTTTTAATTGTCATTATGGATTTGATCTGGTGTTTTACAACCGCATAATGGGTGTGATGTAGGTCTTAATTTTCATGTAAGTGGTCTTAAAAAAAGTCTTATTTGGGGTGGTCAAACCTGGGGAAACCCTGTAATGGAAAGAAGATACTGAAGGCTTTTTTGCCATATTGAGTCAGCTTTACTTTCTTGTCCATAACTTGTCTAGGTTATGACACATTTTATTGTTCTTTGTCCTTTGGACAGTGCCTGGTGAGTTCGAACAACAAGGCTTTGAATCAGTTTACACCAGATTTGCCCTTCAATGAGACTGTGTGACATGTTCCAGCAATACTCATCACTTAAACCTCACTGATCACAGGAGAAATGTTCCTGTTGAAACCCACTATCAGAACTAAACAAGGCAACGCTGCATTTAGTTGTTATGGGTTCTGACTATGGAGCCAGCTCCCAGATAAAAATTGCCCAAATTACTTTTTTGACATCAGGACTCTGAACTAAACTATTTTCAGATGCCCATTTTTTTTTTTTACACTGAATAGGCTTAGTCCAACCAAAACAAGGTTTTGCCTAGTGGTAAGCTGGATAGGGGTTAATCCTAGCCTGACAATACAGTTTACTCACTAGATGAGGTGAGGGAATTCAACAAACTTGTTTAAGCTTGACAAATATATCAATACAATCTGTTTTTCAATTGGGCAACATATAGCAAATGTGAGTGGTAGCTATCACATCCCCCATTCTGCACTAATGTTTTTAATCAGTTATTTTTTTCTCAAATTAATTAATCGAAATTAATCAGTTATTTTGACAGCCCTAATATATTATATATATATATATATATATATATATATATATATATATAGAGAGAGAGAGAGAGAGAGAGAGAGAGAGAGAGAGAGAGAGAGAGAGAGAGAGAGAGAGAGAATGTGTGTGTGTGTGTGTGTGTGTGTGAGAAAGAGAATAAGAGAGAGGCCAGCTGGCAGAGGTGGTGTCATTTGTTTCTGAGCAACAGGCCTCTGGCTCGGCCATTTGTGTTCCTTTACTGTGATGTCATCATCTTCTTTTCTCACAGGATTGGATGTCACACATCTGTCCTATAAGCACCTGTCGACATTCAGGCTATGTCCATCAGAGGGGAGTCAATGCACCACTATGTGCATGTGTGTGTAACCCTGTAGTGAAATAATGAAATGTGGGGGGAGGGCAATGGAAAGGAATGGAATAGGACTCGCTGGCTGTATTGTTTTAGGTCAAATAGTGCTCTAAATGTCCATTGCTTTAGTATGGTTTACAGTGTGTGCATGTGTGTGTACAATATGATGTTAGAATGACTGCTGAAGGCTTCATAACCCTTGCAGGATCTGAGCTGTGTCATCAAAAATGTACATGTGTGTGTGTGTGTGGGAGTGTGGGGGCAAGACAGGGCAAGATAGAGTGTGAAATGTAATTCTCTCTGTGCATCTGTGTGCATGTGTGTGTGTGTGTGTGTGTGTGTGTGTGTGTGTGAACGGGGATTCTTTTTATAGTGTTCTCCTGATCCTGGCCAGCTCCAAAAGCTTTACTTTCAACACCTTGGAAGACAAACAACATCATGGAGAGATGGCTCTTTTTTCACAGCCGTACTTATTAATAGTATTCCCCATTAGCACAAGTAGCAGCAGTAGTTTAGGTAGACTACACACAACCAATCGCCGTACTAAGAGCCTGAAGCAACATTGGTGTGTGTGTCTGTGTGTGCTGCCACAGGCTGTGTTTCATGACTGATAGCAGTCTAGAGTGGGAATGCAGCACACTGCAGTGATACTGATAATGATGGGCTGGCGATGACAGCACTGATTCCTTCTGCTGCAATAGGCTAACAGCAACCGTCACTGGCTGCAAATCAGTGCTGTATTTCCTGTAGTAGTAACACTATTACTAACACCAGTGGTAAGGGCAGTGTTAAGGAGGAATGTCTTAGTTTGACAGGCCGTGGTGTTAATAGTTGTATTGAATCTGGCAGTGCAAGTAGTATTAAGAATGACAGTAAAGGTTTTACTGACGTTAGTGATGAAAGCAGGAATTCTAATAATAGTGATATTAATACTATGCGTAAAATTTGAATTAGGCACGCAAGCATTTAGGACTGCATTGCGATTATGACTCATTATAAATCATAAAACCTATTAAATTCACACTGTCTATGCCACCCAGCTATAAATCAGATATATTGACTATATGGATGGGTTTTTATAACTGCAGCACAGAGGCAAACAGAGACAAAACAGAGAAGAAAGAAGGGGATAGGCAACATAGGAATCGGGATAGACAAAAGGATAGCAGGGCAGAAAGTTTAGTTGGATGGAGGTAGATAGAGTGATAAAGACAGAGAAAGAGAGGGGCAGACAGTATGATTATGTGCCGATTTAAGTGTGCCTGTGAGAGAGAGAGAACAGGAGAGAGGGAGGGAGAAAGAAAGAGAGGGGTGGGGGCTTGGAGCAGGTGGTCTTGAGGTGTCCTAAGAAGAGCAAATCAGAGGAGTGTTTCAATGAATGCCGCACATGAATGAGGACAGAGCTATTCAACACTTCACAGTCTGCACTTCATACTCTCTCTCTCTCTCACACACACACACACATTCTCTCTTACACACACACAGACATATCTCACATGCGCGCATGTGCACACACACACACACACACACACCACACACACACACACACACACACACACACACACACACACACACACACAAGACTCCAACACTCCCCAGAACGCAGGCGTGAACTCACTTACACACACAATCCCAAGGGTGTTCTCTTCTTTAAAAACATCACTCACACACACAAACAGAGAGAGAGAGAGAAAGAGAGCGAGAGAGAAAGAGAGAGAGAGAGAGAGTCCCCACAGGATTTTCCTCTCCTCTGTACTCTGTCTGTTAGCAGCTCTCAAACAGCAGCTATGACCTACAACACAAGCAGCAGCAACAGCAGCGCATTGAAGGGAAAGACATGTCTCCCCTGAGTGAAATTATTTTCTTAAGGATTTAAAATTACAAATGTGCGTTGTTAAAAACAAATCACTCCTCTTATTTGAGGCTCTTTAGTCATAGGTAAGTATTCATTTTTAGAGATCTCACATATATATTTTGGATATGAGGTATTAGGTCTACACTGGCTTTTAAGAGTGGACTAAAACCAATCCCTGAGTTCCCAAGGGCACTATGGCTGAATGGCATTCTCCTGGTCCATACGTTTGGTGGCTGCAGAGGCATTGGGACGGGGCTGGGATGGGAGAGGGGAGGACAGGACATATGCAGGGGGGTTAGATCGTTTGGCAAGAGCAAATGGAGGATGTGGACACCTGGGCAATTTGCAGTCTCAGCAAATGACTGACACCTTCAGCCAAGAGGGACGAAACAGTTCACTACTTTCTTTGGAGTTGTTTTTTGGGGAGGCTCAAGGACACCAAGTCTCACTCTAGAAAGTTCAGAAGGAATGTCAAGGCTGGCCTGTAAAAGCACCTGCTCACCCTGTCTGTGAACTCCCCATGCCGGTTAACAGCTGATGCAGGAAGATGTGCCCTGGGTCACATCCAGTGGTCAATTTGTTCAAAAAAGGAGGATAGTCTCTTAATGATGAGGCATTATCATTAATGTAAAATAAATGTTAGATGGCACACCCTCTCATCTTTCCTCACTAGCGGCTCACACCCCAGCCATATCAGAGACAGATACGGTCCTGCTCCTGAACAGCTCATCAACTGATATAACATAACATTAAATAAGGAAGAACAAGATAAAAAAAAATCCCTCAGTGCAAGACTTATTAGTATTAGGGGGCAAAAGCTCTCAGCTCTCCTAGTTAGGCTTTGTCATGAAGATAGTATTTCTAGAAATGAACAATTCTTCGATATTCGTTTTTTTCCCTCCCCTGCAAGATCAATCGCATCGCCTTGATTTAGAGGAGCCGGGCTCAGGCTGAATCAGTCTTATTTATTGGTGACTGATGATGGGGTAGATGCAACCACAGTATCCAAAAAGAAAACGAGGAGCCATGGATTTGCTATCACTCATGCGGAAGTGAGTCTGTTGTCAATAAATATCCCCCACCATAATGAAAGAATTTCATACTATGAAACCAATGGTTCCATAATTCACACAAACTACGACTGTGCTTGGAGTGTGTATCATACACACTTGGATTATGTCTAGATGGCCTTTTTTCAGATTGTTCATAGTGGATATATGTTTTGTCAGGGTATTCTTTTCAACATTCCAGGATATATTCTGAGCAGATCAGCAACTGGCACAAACATTCAAATTAGACTGAACCAATTCCACCATACTGCTGAGTTGTCTTGATGGTGATATAGCACATCAGCAAAAAGTCAAGCAAAACAAAAAATAGTCTCTCAGATTGCATGAATTTACATATGGGTGTTTAGTCATTGGCATTCAGAAGAACTTAGGTATTTCATAGTGACAAAATGTAAATATAGCTAGCCTTAAATGTATAATTTTTTCACACAATCTTATAATAGCAAATGACCTTCAGTTTTATTTCAAGGTAATTTCCTCAGTGCAGCGACACCCTGTATCTTGGTGAGCATTCAGGCATTATTCTATGACACCGGTCGCCATACGATTTACATACAATTTCACCATAAAATTACCCCATTACCTTGCATACTGAGCACAATCAAATCATATTAGCAACAACAGAGCAAAAGTAATCTTTTGAACCCAGCAAAACCAAACCAGGTCTACAAACCACAATACTGAATGGGCCTACCTGGGTAGAAGTCTTTGGATTTGGACAGCTTGATAGTGGCCCCTGTCTCCTTCTGCAGCTGGACGATGGTCTGGCCTCCCTTGCCGATGATGGATCCGGCTGCATAGCTGGGGATCAGCACTTTCAAGAAGTACTCGCCCTCCTCTGCAAAAAAATGAGGAATGAAGGACATGAAGGAAACAAAAAGTCAACCTGGTGTGACTCATGGCCGAGCCTCATGACGACGCATCCCATAATGACAAGGCCTGAAACAGTGAGACATTGTTTATAGGTTCACATCAGCGCCACAAATGCTGCATTGCACATGCATGACAATCACAATCACAAAAAAAAAAAAAAAAAAAAAAAAACAAGACAGCGCAAAAAGCCTCAAAATCAGGTGATATCAGTTAATTGCATGTCAAGTCTCCTTTATGCTGTAGTTTGTGCTTCGACTCTCTTTGTGCTTTAGGAATCACATTTCTCAGGATGGGCAAGTCCTCACACTTCTACCAAGGTGCTTTTATCCATCACTGCAGAGGCTCCACATACGCAGGTGTAACCCAGTGATTTATTAACTCGATTAAAATGGCCTGCTCCCTCATTCGTTTGGGGGTAATTGCAAATGCCGTTTTGGCATTGTGGTACTTCAAGGAGAGGCAGTGTGAAAGAGTGTGATGAGCTGTACGTTCGTATCTCATCTAAGGAAACAACACAGAACACAGCGATAGCCAGCTCTAATCTCTTTTTTTTTTAGTTTTTTGTTAATACAGAGAAGGCAATGGATTAACTCTCTTAGGTTTAGCAATTCAGTCTATTAATGTCTAGAAGATTTTGCCATGTCGATGTTAAAATATTGTGCTGCTTTTCGGATTCTTGTGCTAGACTATGTGGCAACATGCTTTATATTCATTTATTTGAATCTTTTACCAAAATGTAGGTAAGTGTTTCAACATGAACAGTCTAGTACAAAACAGCCTATTCAGATTAACTGAAAGTGTTTGCAAATGATGGGAAACATCAAGATGTTCAGAACCTTTCCGGCCTTATTTTTCACAGCCTCTGTTCCGATCACTCAGTTGAGAGAGATATTAGATCATTGATGCAAAATTTTGCTACTAATGTACTTTTCCTGATGTGTTTTTCCATGAAAGGCTTCATCACAGATGCTGTTAAATGCAAAAATGGTGTTCAATGTTGGTGTTCTGTGGTACTCAATAAATAGATGATGCCCAATGCATTACTTTTCAGTCATGGTGACCTAATTAGACTGGGTAGTAGGCAACAGGGACAAGAGAGCTTAATTCTGTTTAATACATCATGAATGCTTTACAGAGCTCCTGACATTCACATATGAAGACCCCTGAGGCCACTGCAAACAGAGCAGACAGCTAGTTCTATTTGTGAAAAATGAGTCTACTCCATCTCTATCTTGCTCTCTTTCTCTCTCTCTCTCGATCTCCCCCGTATACCTGTCCTTAAGTTTTCACAGGTGACTCTCCGTAATCGCCAGTCCCAGTTTTCTTTTTTTCTCTCTCTCTCCTTCTCGGTCGTTTTGGGTGACACATTCTGTCCCAGATTTTTCCCTGAGCGCAGAAAAACTGACCTGCTTTTTTCGCAGCAGTCTAATTTTAACTTTGCCATATCTCGGAGTTTTATCATGTTCGTCATGCCAAGCCCAATCCCTCGCCTAACAAGTCGGGTACACGAGACTTCACCATGAGACAGGAGCCATGTAGCTACCAGCGCTGGGCTAATTCCCCAGCAGCCTCGCGGCTCAGGACAAGGAGCCGAGGGCTCAGAACGACGGCCTGTGAAACCAGGCTGTGTTGGTGCAACAGAAGCTGGAGCCTTTCGGCGAGCCGAGGACTTGACTGCGGTCCAGTGTGTGTGTGTAACTCGCACGACCATATGGGAGGCTGATCCCGCAGATTTGTATGGGAGACACTTGCCAGGGAGTGACGTAGTCTCTCTTTCTCCCTTTCATTCTTTCTTTTTTTTTCCTTTTATTTGTTCGTTTCCCTGTGACAAAGCTCCTTGGTGCTCTAACGTAACTGTAACGTAACTGCTATGGTAGCAAAGATTTTCATGTCCCATCAGCCCAAGGAAAATGTAAATGAACTACAAGTGCATTACATTTACTTTCTTGCTGACATTATGTTGTGGAGCTGACCATAGCATTTAAAAAAAAAAAAAAATCCTGTTTGCTTGTGCATTTTGGGCCTTTACTTTTGTTGTGTGAACATGTCTACATGTTTTTGTTCTGTAAATCTCACCCTTACTCACTCTCATTGACTCAACTCTCCGTCTGTCTCTCTCTCTCTCTCTCTCTCTCTTCTTCCTATACAACTATGCCTCTGGGGCATCTGTCACTGTGTGCTGGAGAGCCACATTTAACTCCCCCGGCAGGATACTCTGCACATGCCCCACACTCAAGATAACACATTTTTGCATAACTGCTGTACAGGCTCTGAGAAAAAACCCCACAACTGTAACAGCGGTTCACCCCCATCATCACCATGATAGCACTCAGTAACACAGTCCTCTGAGGTGCGAGGTTCTGTCACTGAGAATGATCTAGAAAGTCCTGCGGGCGACAAAACATTGAAAATTAAATACTTTGTGGTTACATCACATTAATTTACAGGACTCTGTTTCTTAGCTCATGGCTATGTCATTTAATTTGCTCTCGTGCTAATAATTTATTAATATAAGAGCAAGGAGTGTTTGAAGGAGGTTTGATTATGTAAGCCAAAATGTGACCAGGTGTTGTAACACGTTGTGATGTATTCTCACTCAAACTACAACTTAATATGTTTATATGATGTAAAAATAATTGATATACCTGAATTACTGAATGCAGCTGGGGTACAAAATAATATCTATATCATATGTCTAATCAACCTGTGGTTTGCTACTCAAATACTGCTCAAAACAGTTCGTAGAGTTGTTGAATTAGTCTTTCAACTCAAAGTTTTATATATCATTTTCAGTTTAATGACATCTTCTTTCTTGCCAGTTAAGAGTTGATAAAAATGGCCGACAAGCAAAGCAGCGAGCCAAGAGACCAGGACAGACCTCTTTGACAAGCCCTAAAAGAATCAGCTCTTCAAAAGGCACTTGATCTGTTTGGCATGTGGAGGGATCTCACCAACCTTTCCCAGCACCTGTGCAGTCTGCACAACTCTGCTACACCTTCCCACCACAAGATGGTGGAGAGCTCTATATATCATCACCTGACCTCATCCCACCACTGTAATGTGACCTGTTTCAAAACCTGACTGTAGATACAGCTTTGCTGGGGCAATGGCGAGAGGCCAGTGATGACAGGAGAGATGGTAACCCAGAGAGGATGCTGGTTAACCCAGGAGAAGGCGAGAGGAGCACCAAAGGAGATCATTACGATGTTACAGATGGAGAAGAGAATGCAGTGGAGCAGTAAAGGGGTAACCACCTACATAGCAGGTGGGGCCCCCTTGGGACAACTCTGGCCCAGATCTGGCCTAGACCAGCTGAATGCATAGCATGTCAAGGCCAGGTCTTCTCCAAACCCAGCTACTATCTCCGCAATGTGTGAGGTCGGAGGGGGGAGCAAGAGGCAGAGAGGAGGAGGGTGAGGTGGGGTGGTGGTGGAGGTGGTGGAGGTGGTGGTGTTGAGGCGTTGGTTTGGCACGAGCGCACTGTCTATCAGATTCCCTGATTCCTTTCTTCTCTTTCTCGGCTTCTTGTTGCTGGTCATGTTCCAGCACTCTGTCACTCCAACAAATGCACCGTTTCTCTCGTTTTATTTTTTTCCCTGGTGCCGGAGATAGATGTTCCCACCAAGACAAGGGCACTTAACATCAGAGAAGGGCTTGTTAATCCAAGCAAATGAAAATGAGACCAGAGCGATCAGGCAAAAGTAATCAAGCCCTGCATATCCTGACTGAAGCTGACAAATGTAATCCACACCAGAGGTATGTGTCATTCACCCCCTAATGTGAGAAAGCAGACCCCCCACCAACAAATACATCCTCCTCTACTTGACACACACACACACACAAGACCTCACATGCTCAGGGTCATGGGGGGAACACATGCCCACTGCACCTTCAGAAATGCACCAGGAACACACACACACACACACACACAAAGAGCAACTATCATAGGTCACCATATTAATTTTAAACCGCCGCAGATTCCTAGACCACTGCAATGACTAACACACCTTATATTCTCGAGCATACTCGTAACACTACATTTAAATATTCCAATATTTAATACACAGTGTATTTCTACAAGTATGAAAATGCGCACAGACTACCTTGGAATTTTCTGATTTTTTTTTCCATTCATTAGAATTTCCTAATTTTCCCCAGAAGACCTCTAAGCTAAGTCTAGTGAAAATATTACACGAAAATATGTCTCAACATGTGTGCCAGTGTGTACGAGCCTGTGTGCGTGCGTGTCAGTACCTCTACGTGATCTGTATGTTAAATCACGCCACCATGGTTTCCTGTCTTTCCAGTCGATCTCCCTTTCACTCCCATTGCATACTCCATATGCTTCCTCTCTCACACACACTCCACACACATAGGTGCACATATATATATATACATATATATTTCACCTCATACACACCAAAGACATGGCAAGCCTAACCTCTAGCTGGAGATCCACAGAGTGGACTGAGATTAAGGTCGTGCTGACCACCAGGCTGACACTGTTGAGGGAGTCCCTTGGGGCTTCAGACGGGAGCACGAGAGCATGAAAGGGTGGTCGTGGGTGTGTTTGTGGTCATAATGATAGAGGGCGTTGAGGGTACGCAGCTCAACCTCCCCCTCCATTTTTGCGCGGCCGAAACCGTACGATAGCCCAGCACCCAGCTACCTGAACACTGCAGGTAAACGCGGTGCATTGGGGTGACGTCACTCCACCAGTGCACCGCTGGCGAAGCGGCTGCCTGCCTGCTCGCTTGCTCGCTCTGTGCCTTTGCCACTGCCTCGCTAACGCCGCCATGTCATTTGGACCTTGCGGCCACAGCTACGTGAAGGACATGTGTGTGTGCGTGTATGTATGAGTGTGTAGGGGGGGTTGGAGTGTTTGGGGGGGGGGGGGGGGGGGGGTACTGAAGGATACACTACGCTACACAGCTAAAAGAAAGGACAAATAGACAAACTGAAAACTGTTTGTTCGACCGGCCGGCCAGTTAGCTGACGCTCTACGCATGGATGGGCACGCAGCTGATCAGCATGATAGCAGGGAGAAGCACGGTTGATCCCATGGGCAAGAGCACAGACTACTGCGGCTCACCCAGGACAACATGATCACAGACCAGAGAAGAGGAAGACTGGCGCATGATCAGAAAATGGCTGGAGAAAGAGAGAGAGAGAGAGTGAGGGAGAAGGGGAGCATTCATTGAAAGGATGAGGATGAACGAGGCGAGGAGAAGGACTGAGATGAATTGAAAGCGGCGAAATCAGGGAGAGACAAGGCATGAGAGGCCAGCGCTGGGAACACGATGCAGGGGTGAAAAACACGCCAAATGGGCTTGCATTGTTGCAATCAAAGTCTGATAGGCGTTGTGAGGGTGAGGAAGCCATTCCTTTTTCCTCCCCTTATCTGGTACCCAGAGCAGCAAGGCCGGGGGAGAGAGGGAGAGTGAGGAAATGAGAGGGAAAGCCGCCGATGTGATACCATGACCTTGGTGATGAGGGTGAAACTTATGTCATCTTGTCACAGCTGAGGTCAGTAGGGCTTTCTCTTGTTCTTGGTCTCCCAACCCCCTCATTCCAAAGAACCCTTCTTCAGCTAGCGTTCTATAGCTACTGGGAACATAGGGAGGGTTGTCATGACAAGAGGCAATTGTTACCATGAGGATACAAGCTAAAGAAGACATTTTTGTATGGGCTGTTGGAAACAGTGTGTGTGTGTGTGTGTGGGGGTGTATGTGTGTGAGCGGAGCGTGTGTGCGCATCTGTATGTGAGGCATACCTGTTGTCAGCACAGAAAGCAAACTGACTGGAGGCCACAGTCTTATCCCTCCCCTTTTGTAACACTTCTTTTGCTACAACGGAGAGATGGCAGCCATGTTCACTGTAATTTTTCCTCCCTTTTTTCCTTTCTGCTCTTCTCTTTTTTTCCCCTCTCTCTCCTTGCTCTCTCTCCCTCTCTATCTCACTCCCTCCCTTCCTGCGGCAGTGTTTTCTGTCACTAATTTGACATGCGGTGCGCAAACTCACAGGCAGAATGAGTAACAGGTTCTATCGTGTGGCGTACTAGAGTAAATAGGACAATCTGTTGCTATCCTAATCACCAAGGGGGAGAGCCCAGCAGAACGTGGCAGGGTTAAGCTGCGCCAAACACTTGTGGGCTTAAACCCATGATCCAGTGATAAACGTACATACGTTCACTCACTCACACACGTACACAGATAACCAATGCGCACGCTCCCACCAACACAAGGGAGTTTAACACTGTCACACCATGGGCATGAGTGAGAGGAATGAGGGGGGGGGGGGGGGTCGGCAAGGGAGATAGGGGGTGGTTAACATTGCAATGAGACTCTGAATAGCCCCCCTTGATTGTATTGTGACCATCACCACGAAGCCCCAACAGTCACCCAAATGCCTCTGCATTTGAAAAGGGTTAGCCTGCCCCCTAAGAGACACCGCAAGGACGAGGGAGTGAAAAGAACAAGCGCGTGCACACACACACAATGATGAACAAAATGATGATGGGAACAAGGGGAAAATAGACCGAAATTACAGGATTGGAGGGCGAAAATGACAACAGGCGTCAGTCCCAGAGACAAAACCATCTAATTGGATTCAACAAGTCAACAAAAGAGCAAGCAAAGGGGGAGCGGGTTGTGGGTTTCGCGGAGGTTTGGGAGGGGGGTGGGAGGGTTGGTTGGAGGTTGGGATTGAAGAGGGGGGCAGATTTCTCTCTTACCCATTCTGCTCTTCTCGCTGGGGTCTGCTTCCTCTCCTCGTCAGATGGCCATCAAAGTGGCAAAGGCGAGCGCTGATGCTGGAAAACGCACCTTGACGACAGGACAGAGAGCATAGGTACGCCGGCGGGCGTCGAGGAATGCGAACGGTTGCGGCGCCCAGTCGACCCTCTTTTTTTCCTTTCCCGGGGTTTCTGTGTCTCCGAAAATTTTTTCGGGGGGCGGCAAAGGGGAGGGAAAGGGGGAGGGGGGAGGTTGTTGGGGATTGGGGGGGTAGGGGAGGGGGTTCTGGCGGCGAACGTCAGCACAGCATCCCTTCCATGCTCCGCAATCAGAGGCCCCCTTCTCTCTCTCTCTCTATCTCTCTCTCTATTGCCTGCTCCCACTCTCTCGCCTGCTCGCGCTGAGATTGTATGAAGATGCTAATACCTCTGCTGTTGGATAGTTGAGTGAGAGACGCTGTGCATTGTTGAGCTCCTTGCGCTGGACTGAGGTTCTTCCTTCACTGCATCACCCTTCCCTCTCTCTCTCTTTCTCTCGCCTGCTCCCTCTCTCTATCTCTCTCGTTGTGCGCTCTCGGTCTCTCCTTCTCTCTGCTCCTCTCTCTCTCTCTCCACTGCCTCTCATCCATATTCATCGCCAGCCCTGGCCCTGTGCTGCATTGTGCAGTGAGGAGAGAGGCACCTAGCGTGTCCAATCACCCACCGCCCCCCCCCCCCCCACCCCATCTCATCCACCCCACCCCCGTCCTCTCTGTGATACACCCCCCCCTACCCCCCCCATCTCCTCTCCAATCCCCCCCCCTCCAAAAAGAGAAAGAGAAACAGGGCTTTCTTCTCTACTGCCACCAACTCCTCTCACCCCCACCGCCACGCACTCCTTTGACGCAGCACTATAAAGACGCTATAGAAACACCCCGATCACAATTGAGTAAAATATGAAGAGATAGTAATGGACGTATAGCGTATGGTGCGGGACAGAGAAAGAGAAAGAGAGAGAGTGAAAGGAATGACGAAAGACAAAAGAACAGTGACCTTGCGTGCATTGTGGACGAAACGGAGCTGCAAGGTGAGGGGAAAAAAAATGGATGAGGAGGAAATGAAAAGATAGAGAAAGAGAGAGGGAGAGAAAGAGAAAAGCTCAGACGGCCATGTTTGTGAATGCGGCTCCTATTCGCTTTTTCGCCTCTCGGAAAATGGCAGAATGGCGAAGCGCTGCCGCATAGTCTCTATGGGGGTCGGCCACAGTAAATCACTGCCTATAAATCCTATAGAGAGGGCGGTGGACACACAAATTGGCGTATGTGTGGTGGTGGTACATAGTGAGGACAGGGGGGAGGGGCAGCATAAGCTTGGCTTGAGTATATTATATCATCATTCATATTCACTTCACATCTTGGTGATTTTCAGTTGTCTCAACAAATATTTTTTTCTTTCTGCATGTGCTTGCTTGTGTATTTATTTAGTGATCATTTATCTATTTATTTGTTCATTTGCATATGTGCCTAATTCAGTGCCTCAGCAAAGGAAATGCAAAGCCGGCGTGCCTCTCCTTTCCCTGATTACTGAGGCATCTGTGAGCCACTAGGATGTATTCTGATCAGAGAAGCCAATCACGTCCAGTGCATCGGCTGGACATTCTGTAAGGCTGGATCCTCCTCCTCCTCCTCCATCTCTCTCTCTCTCTCTCTCTCTCTGTCTCTATAGGGACCCCTCCCCTACCCGCCACCTGGCAAATTCATAGTCGACTCACGTCAACTCCACTCCACAAGGGCACCTGTGTCCTTCTCTCAAACACACACACACACACACATACACACATACACACACACACACACACACACCTGTGACCAAATCCATCAGCATATGAAAAAACATCAACACACACTCTACGGCATTTTCATTCTCCTCCGCCTACTCAACATGCAACGCCATGTGAACTTACAAAAGCTACCAAACACAAACCTACATTGTGTCCTCCTCACATATCTGTTGTAGGCCTACTAATGCAAACACACACCCTCTACAGGCTTACATACAAACACATGCAATTCCAAATTCACATGCGAAAGCAAATTCGTCCATGATTTGCATGCATTAAGTCACAGGACAAATATGACAGCCATGACACAACAAAAAAATAAAGATATTAAATCTTCAAATGTACTCCTATATCATGCATGATGTAAAGGCTACACAATTGTGAAACCTGTATCTTAAGAATAGAACTTAGCCTTTGACATTAATTATATAATTCTAACACATAACAAGCAATGTTCGGACAAATTAATGATTAGCTATATAGCACAGTCAAATACTACATTTCAGTCTGTCATATAAACTTCATAGAATAGAAATACAAGTATTTATATTGTTGTCATAAAATCTTATTATTACACTGTAGTCCGCACTAATACAACTGTAAGTTTCTATTGGTAGAAGGGAGTCACAGCACTTTTCAAAGTAGGCCTAACAATTATGAAAGTGCACTGTTATGACCACAGTGGAATACGTGATATTAATAGGCTACTGCAATGCTAAACGTATCCTACACAGGCTACTCATAGTCATAAGTGTATTTTGCTATGCTTACAATTAATGCTACAATTTGTTCATCTGAAAGTCCCCCAGTATTTTTGTTTTCATTTAAAGGAGAATTCCGGTGTGATATTGACCTAAAGTGTATTGAAACATGATACCGAGTGTGAACGTATGTCTCATAGCCCATCTCGACTTGTCCCCTGCACTCCAAAATCTGGCGCTAGTTAGCCGATGCTACCAACAACTTTTTCAGTAGTGGTGCTTCGGCATCGGGCTAGCCATGCGAATAAATCACTGTTTTACACCCATTTATGAGGCTCAATGTATCTCCACACTTCATTGGTAGACTTCCTAGGGCCCTGACATTTAAAACGAGACATTGAGAACTTTGAAAAAGCACTGGTAGTTTACTTACAAGACGATTTATACAGACAGTATCTTCACGAAGTTTAACGTTTGCAGCCATCTTGAATTTAGTCACGATAAGTCGAGCAACGAGTAAGAATGAACAGGTATGATAAGGGATCAGATTCCAAAAATAATTCAGTGGAAATGCATGGATTTCAGTTTCTTCCAATAGCAGCAACTGGAATCCATGCATTTCCACTGAATTATTTTTGGAATCTGATCCCTTATCATACCTGTTCATTCTTACTCGTTGCTCGACTTATCGTGACTAAATTCAAGATGGCTGCAAACGTTAAACTTCGTGAAGATACTGTCTGTATAAATCGTCTTGTAAGTAAACTACCAGTGCTTTTTCAAAGTTCTCAATGTCTCGTTTTAAATGTCAGGGCCCTAGGAAGTCTACCAATGAAGTGTGGAGATACATTGAGCCTCGTAAATGGGTGTAAAACAGTGATTTATTTGCATGGCTAGCCCGATGCCGAAGCACCACTATTGAAAAAGATGTTGGTAGCATCGGCTAACTAGCGCCAGATTTTGGAGTGCAGGGGACAAGCCGAGATGGGCTATGAGACATACGTTCACACTCGGTATCATGTTTCGATACACTTTAGGTCAATATCACACCGGAATTCTCCTTTAAGCCGCAGTTGTTAGCGTGAGTCATAACAGAGGCAGAGAGAGAAAATACATAAATCGTCTTAATCGAATTCCAGGCGCTCTCATCACCAACTTTCTCAGCTCAATAGCTTTCCATAAATCATGGAAAACATTCAACACGTGTCTCCTTGCTACTGCAATATCAGCTAGCAGGGAGGCGTGTGGTTAGCAGTTTAAAAGCTGGGCATGGTGGTAACCAATACTATGTTTTTGGGGATCTCACGGAGTTCCGTTGCCACTAGGCTACAAGACAAATAGCAGAGGCATGTTGCAGCTGGTATGCGCCACAGAAGACGCCACCCACGTTTCTGTTTGTTTATCCAAAGTAAACTCCATAAATCCTCAAGATGTGATGTTTTCTCGCAATAGGGTCGGGGCCTGCAACACTGCTTTCAATAAAAACAAATGACCAATTGGCCATGCTAAATATTACTATGTTGCATCCCAAAGTTCAAATGAGGTCAACTGGCTAACAGCTACGGAAAGCGAGGTCAAACTGAGTCAGGTTACAGTGCGAATCTAAATGTCCCGTGTTTGATTTTTATCTCTTACCATTGCATGCCCTCTTTTTAAGTCAGAATATCACAGAAGCCATAACCGCCAGCAAACTGGCAGGGATATACAAAAAAACGGTTGGTCTGTCACCATCACAACGCATTAGGGACCCTTTTACCCATTTTTTAGCTGGGAAAGTGGCAAGAAAAGAAGAAAGCCACTAATCTGGCCTGTTCTTTTTATGGTTGCCCCTGAATTTCAATGGATTTCTCGGGGCAGAGCAGGCGCCTTTTTGGTTCCATTCATTTTATGCTCAATTAGGCACGCCTACCCGCACATGGGAGACAATTAAACCGAGACCCCCACATACTGTCAAAACGCGGGGTTAGAGGGGTCACGCTAGACAGATGCAATGTTGCGATTTTAATGGTTAGCTATACTATTGTTTTAATGCTAAAATCGCCAGATGTTGTAGATTAGTAGCCCAAGTTGGTAGCCTACTGCGCTAGGCAAGCAACGTAGTGTAGGCTATATCGACAAATATACAAAAGAATCACAGAAGTTATTTTAAGTACTTGATAAACATATCACAAAAAATGCCAGCACTCTGTGTTATAACAAAAGCCTTGAAAGAGCCTTAACAATTGTTACAAAGAGTCTGAACCCCTGTCGTCGAGTATGCGCCAACTATATTATCGTATTTGCATGTCCACAACTGTCATCATTGCTAAGAAAGTAATATGCAGCGTAGACTAGCCCATTGCCAAACAAGGCCCAGCCGCGACAGCGCACACGCACAATACTTTTGCACTATGCAGTCCACTGCGTAACCAAACATTATGGACGGTCTTACCCCCTGTATTTGTGCGCTTGGTGCTGCTCGCCTCCTCCGTGGTGGTTTCTAGTGGTCTTTTTCGGGAATCAGGAGGATCCGACTCCATGTGGGGCGGTTGACTGTGGTGGTGAGGATTCGTGAATATCCCGTTATGTTGAACAGCTCCACCAGCCATCATTTTCACAACGGCTGGAGTTCAGATCGTGTTCTTCCACAACCGCCGGCGACAAAGCACTCGTCGTGAGCCAAAGACGCAGCTAAAATGGTTAGATTCTGTATGTCGACTTTGTGATGTCGTAATAGTTATGCCCTATTAGTCACTGTAAAATGAAAAGCCATGCGGTGCATGTGCCAGAGCCTTCCCCAGTCTTAGCTTGGTGGTGGCCGGGGGGAGCGTCACATCTAGCTCTAAATATAAAAATCCATTGAGTGAAATGTGTTCATTACCGCTCTCCCGTCACTTGAAACCTTTCAGAGTATTGGCTCGTAGTTGTATTCTTCCGATTAAATCCGCCGTGGCGTCCTCCAAGCTAAAGATGCTTTTATAGCTTAGCCTTGCGTGATATGATGCACGACAAAAACTACGAAAAAGGTAAACAACTTAAGATCAGTGCACATCAAAGGATTAAAAAGTGAACACCCAAAAGAAATATCGCTGCCTTCTTCCGATTTAATCAGCCCGCGAATGAATCCTCCGTCAACGACTCCTTGTACAGTTTTGGTGATGATGTTGCTGTCTTGGAATAGGGGGATGGCGAATTATTGTTTGAGTGTCTGTTCCTTGGACACTATGCACAGGCAGCAATAGCGGCCGTGTGTTCAGCGCATCCTTGGACCAATTGCTTGCCAGAGCGCAGGCACACACGTGACGTCACGATCAGCATCCACGCAAGGTTCTGTTCGAGAGCCGATGGAAGGCTGCCTGCCTTATATGTCTGAACTGAACTTATCTATCATCTATCTATCATCAGAGCAAAACTCCATCGACTGGCGTGCGTAATTGTGGTCCTTGAAAATACTTTTGGGAAACTGACTGACCTATTATTTTAGAAACTATGTGCACTTTAGTAGATGGCAGTCCTTCTCCAGCTCACATCCTGCTGCTTGCAAGACAGGTTGGCCTGATTAAGTGAAATGTATAAAATACCATGAAGATGAAATGCCACATATCAATCTCTGTCATCTTCCCAATGATAGTGAGCAAATCACATCTCTCTTTTTAAAAGGATTCTATTGCTTTTACAGATGGGTAAACACATCTACAAAACATCATCTCTCTGAAGTATCAACTTTGACTATTTTGATGATAATATAATAATATTGGCTTGAATACAGGTTTACTTTTGAGTTATCTTGAAAGCCAGGTACAGGTTCCCACCTATATTTCATTGACATTTCAAGACTTTTTCATAACTTGTAAAGAACTCTTAATATGTTCATTATTTTCACAATCTGGTACACAGAATTGCACACTTCATTCTAGTTTAGGCTTTAATACTGAAGGAAATTAAACAACCTTTTCTGTTCCTTTTTGGATAGGCTAGAACTATGAGAATTAAAGTACAAAAAACTGCATCACACTACAGAAATGTACAGATCAAAATACGATCCTGGGAAAGCACAATAACAATTTCATTATATCTACGTGGAAGTGCCATGATTTTTCCAAAACTTTCAAAAAACACGCTGAATTTCGTGACTTTCCCTTGCTTTTAAAATGGAATACATTTTGTTTATTTCCAGGGCCGTGGGGACCTAACCTGGAAAAATCCAAACTCAAAGTTTGGTGTTGCTGGTTCTGTTTATCACAACAAGTTTCCGTTTAATCTTCCCCTCTCGTCGCTGATAGGCCTGACATTTTTCTTGTCTGAGGGAAACAGTTATGAACTATGGTATTCCAGACTAGATCTCCCTGAAAGAACATCTAGGTGGGCGGGACCAGGCTAGTGGAGACCCTGCAGGTATCAGATTTATTTATTTATTTGTTTATTTTGGGTAGGGTAGACAGAGGACTGCAGCTTAATGATGTATACATCACAACTACATCAAAACACCACACACTTTATAGTTATAAAGAGCATTTTAATGCTACATTTGTTATTTGTACCAAACCAGTTGATGACACATTTATGACAACCGAAACACACATACCAAATTAATTTCTGCATGATTTTAAACGAAAGTGAGTAGTAGACACACAAAATAACTCATAATATAGACATTTTAATGTCTAAAATGGCATGGCTTCTAGTTTATAAAGGTTCTGGTTAAAAAGCAGCCACACATGCCTTAAGTTGTGATAAATTCAAGTGCAAAGAAAAACATTTGTCAACAGATCATCCACAGGTTGAAGTTCACATAAACCAATACACCAGTAGAAGTAGAAAAATGTAAACTCACATACGCAGGTAAGATAGCATTTTTGTAGAGGAACAGCCAAAAAACAATGAACAGAGTTCATTTAGATTCTGTATCATTATCCTTGAAAACAGTGGGAGTCTTTTGACAGTGGTTTCTAGAAAGTTGGGACAGATGGCACTGATGTCACAATAGCTGCATGTCCGTAGGCAACACGGTGGTCACCTTAAAAACAAGCGCTTTGTCAAAGTCCTTAAAACAAAGTGCCAAAGGATTGTTGTAAACTTGGTCAAACGGTCATCCATTAACTCTCTTTGGTATCTCAGAAATAATTTCAGCTTTGAAGTGCATTGCACAAACCAAACCAAAGCAAAACAACAACAAAAACAAAAACTATCATAATTTGATAGTCATAGGCCTAGTGGCTGATGTTTTCCTAAAGTTGGTCGGTGGTCAAGCTGAAACAACAACTTCAAACATGTAGGTCAACAAATTGAATATTCGATAAAGGGTAAACACACTTACTCAAAATAGTATATTCAGCATTAACTCATCTCATCTGAAGAGGATGACTTGTCTTTCGCTGTGAAGCTAAGCAGTGAACTTGCCTCAACATATCTGCACAACCACACACAATACTTTTATTTTCAGTGCATCCACCATGGTGTTACAGGTCTTATTATTACAGGGCTCTTGTTTAGCATCCCGAAAGGATGAAGCATGGATATATACAGTATCTTGAGCAAATCCCAATAATAATTAAATCAGTACACATCTAATTTCCCTTTTCCTTTTATGCTTGAGGTCTAGACATGGATTGGCTTTTCTTGTCATCTTTTAGAATAATGTCATGCGGAGAGATTAGCATGACCACACCCCTGCGAGTCCCGGGTCACCTGGAGTCAGGGCACACCTGATCCCCGTCCTCTGTCCCGGTCAAAATGGACTGCCAGTTTCTCCCAGAGCCTCCTGGGCGCCTTTCAGAGTCTCCCTCTTCACACAACGCCAGTAGTCAGAGAGGCCATGGTTGGGCTGGACCTGCGCACGCACACGCACACGCACGCACACACACAAACAAACAAACACTGAACTCAGTTGAAAGTCTTCTTATTGGCTTTAGCAGCATTCAAATAATGTTAGCACATGTCTGGTTACGGTGGCACAGTAGGTTAAGCTAATGTTAGCACATGTCTGGTTACGGTGGCACAGTAGGTTAAGCTAATGTTAGCACATGTCTGGTTACGGTGGCACAGTAGGTTAAGCCGAGAGCCTTTACCCTCAGTCCCCGAAGGACCCTGTCCGTCATCACACCGATGAACTCCTTGTGGCTCAGGCAGTTGTCTCCGTCCATGTCGAAGATCTTGAACACAGTGTCCAGGACGTTCTCGGACAGCTCGTGGCCTGTGGCTATCTTCACAGCTCTCTTAAACTGGGCTGCATTTCAGAGGAGAGGACACAGGAAGAAGCTGCCCGTCAGTCTCAGTGACAAAGCTCCAATCAGAGGGCAACTGCCCAGTAAACAAAAACAATGTAAATCTAATACACATTTTACATTACATTCCACAATTAATACACAATTTGCATATATTCAAGAAAGGATTTAATGAGTTGAACTTTTCTGCTATACATGGTACACACTCTGCCCAATGAAAATGCAGAGAAAGACAGGGTGCATGATGAAAAAAGAGATCTTCAATTCTTCAGTTCTCAATATTGGCCAACCCAATCCATTAAATTATCTATTCAATGAACATATAGGGACAGAAGTGGTGCTAAGACATTTACTTTTAATGAGATAAATGATGTCCAACATAGTAGACTACAACATTACCCATTCCAATTGGTCGGTTAGCTTCACTGATCATCTTAACCGTAAAGGCAAAGTCCTCCAGGTTATTGGTGAACAGACAGAAGGCTTTAAACTCCGCAAATGATATACTCTGAATGAGAGACAAACCAAGACAAAAACCCTGCAGGTGAGCACACATCACACATAGACTCTCCCATGCCTCCTTATTTCACACCAAAACGTAACTTCCAGTTTCTACATTCCTCATTCCAGTACTTCTCACTGTATGTTACATAATGCTACGTAACTGAGCATGCATTGTGTGTGTGTGTGTGTGTGAACTCCAGCACCTGGCCAGTGGGGATCCTCTTTCTCATATTCTCCCAGTAGGCCTCGTTATCCTCTTCGTTGGTGTAGTGCAGCAGCCACTCGGCAAAGTCCTCCCTGCGCATGGTGTCCATGCCCTTGGAGAACTGCAGGAACTCCATCTCATGCACCTCCGCCTGCAAGTCCTCCATAAATCTGAAACAGAAAAAGATTAAAAAAAAAAAAGAATCAGTTAAGATGAAATGATTTTTATATTAAAAGACGTTATTGTCACAGTAAGAGGGTGCAAGGGATAATAAAAATAAATCGATCAAAAAAAAAAAGAAGAATAACTTTAATTGTATCCCAGAGGCACAATGTGCTCGTAGAAGTCAATTAACGCCAAACAAATGAAAAACAATGAGGCTCACACACATGCCTCCAACAGATTAGCGTCTTCCTAAATATACCCTGGCAGGCAAATCTCAATAAGTCTTGAATGAGACTTTCACAGCACATGCTAATAATCTGTCAGTGGAGAGCAGCCCAGAGGACAAGAGGATTCACCTGCTGAATTCTTTGTACTGAAGCTTCTTCTTGCCATTGCGTCCGAAGAAGAAAGCCTGCAGGGTGGTGCTCACCTCCTCTGTGTCCTCAGTGGTCACATTCTGTTAGGCAGGACAGGTGCAGTTCACAGGCCATTTATTTTACATTTATTATTAATGAACACTGTCAAGCGAACAGAGAATGTGTAAGTACTCTACAGCGACTCTAGGCGATACCCACAATTGGTAGGTGAGAATGCACTTTAGTGAGGGTGCCTGATTAGCTGAATTTGGACCATTGTGGAAACCGAGCTGTTCAGAGCAGAGCCCACGGGAGCTCAGAATGTAAACCAGCTAAATTAAGCTTTTCAAAAATGGTCCTGTTACAGAGGTTCTCTCAAGTACCACAGGGCACAACTAAAAGAATATCACAGCCACAGGGCGAGAGAGAGAGAGGATATTGTTTACCTCAGTGCTACTTTCAGGAAGATTCTTCGTTTTCCTTTTCGCAAGAATTTTCTTCAACTATAAAGACAAAAAAAACTCAACTTTATAGCCACATGTTACATTGACAAGTTAAAATCTATCAAGTTGAGCGAGATCTTCTAAAATCAGATCATTGCGTATCTCTACTTACCCTTCTGATATATCCACATTAAAGCAGCAATAAGAAATGTACATAAAATAACAGGGTGTTAAGTTCCGATCAAATGACTACAGAGAGGTTTATTCAGTGAAAAGTCTTATAACAGTAAGGGGGCACATGCAATATTTCCATTCAGCTTGATTGTTAATTGTTTGACTAGCTTATGAAAAATCCCTCTGTTCACTCACACATGCATACAGTAGCACATGATGGGACACTTGTCACTCTTGGCAACCTTTCAAGCTATGACACAGGAAAGGGAAACTTGAGAGGCCAAAGCCACTTGGCTGTGCACTCTTTTAAGTGTCTCAGAGGGGCTTTTCCTCACTCAGCCTTTTATTCTATCTATGTGTGCTTTACATTCAGATCAATAAATCAGCTGGAGACCCAGAGAAGTGTGTTACAATAAACAAACAACTCATTCCAAACACATGCTTTACCTGTCACGACATTCTCCATCAATATGAAAAACAAAAGCTACCGTTGATGACAAGACCATTGATGAGCTGAGATGAACTACAGTGCAACCGGAAAGTATTCAGGCCTTTTCAAGTTCTCCACATTTTGTTATATTTCAGACTCATGAAATGGATTCAATTCATGTTTTTTTCTCATCAATCTACACACAATACTCCAAACACTCCACAAAAAAATCAGGCGTTTGGAGTGTTTTGTAAATTTATAAAAAATAAAAGTCTGAAATATTCCATTTACATAAGTATTCAGACCCTTTGTTATGACACTTGCAATTGAGCTCTGGTGCATCCTACTTCTATCAATGGTCCTTGAGATGCTTCTACAACTTGATTAGAGTCCACCTGTGCCTAAATTAATTCATTGCCCATTACAGGCCGACATCTCGTTATATAAGGTCTCACAGTTGATGGTGTATGTCAGAGTGAAAACCAAGCCACAAGGTCGAGCACGGTAGCCTCCATTATTCTCAACTGAAAAAGTTTGAAACAACTAACAGTCTTCCTAGATCTGGCCGCTCAGCCAAACTGAGTAATTTGGGACAAAAGGGCTTTGGTCAGACAGGTAGCCAAGGACCTAATGGTCACTATGAATGAGATTCAGAGTTCCTTTGAGAGGATGAGAGAAGCATAAAGAAGGACAAACATCAGTGTAGCTTCGTGCCTAGTTTGTTCCACACACCACTGGGAATTGTGGCCAAATAGTTCAGTCTTTGTTTCATCAGACTAGACGATTTTACTTGTCATTGTCTGAGAGTCGTTCAGGTGCTTTTTGGCAAACTCCTGGCAAAAAATGGCCTCCATCTGTCCACTTTTGTCCTTCTTTACGCTTCGCTCACCCTCTCAAAGGAACTCTGAATCTCATTCATAGTGACCATTGGGCCCTTGGCTACCTGTCTGACCAAAGCCCTTTTGTCCCGAATTACTCAGTTTGGCTGAGCAGCCAGATCTAGGAAGACTGTTAGTTGTTTCAAACTTTTCCAGTTGAGAATAATGGAGGCTACCTTGCTCTTGGGCACTTTCAATGCTACAGAAATGTTCTTGTATCCTTCCCCAGATCTGTGTCTTCACACAACCCTGTCTCACAGGTCTAAGGACAATTCTCTTGACCTTGTGGCTTGGTTTTCACTCTGACATATACCATCAACTGTGAGACTGTATATAAAGAGATGTCTACTGTACCTCTCCTAATAATGGCCAATGAATTAATTTAGGCACAGGTGGACTCTAATTAATTTGTAGAAGCATCTCAAAGACCATTGTAAGTAGGATGCACCAGAGATCAACTGCAAGTGTCATAACAAAGTTGGTCTGAATCCTTATGTAAATTTAATATTTTAGACTTTTATTTTTTATATATTTACAAAACACTCCAAACACCTGATTTTTTGTGGAGTTTTAGAGTATTGTGTGTAGATTGATGAGAGAAAAAATGAACTGAATCCATTTTAAGATGAGCCTAAAACATAACAAAATGTGGAAAACTGGAAAGGGTCTGAATACTTTCCGGTTGCACTGTATATCAACACCTGTCATTGATAATATACTACCACACTTCTGTGGTTCTTTCAGATAATAATGAACTCTGTTGTGCCTCTTTCATTTCATGCATACACATAAGAAGGTGTTAGGATGTGGTTCAATGGCATTAGGGATTTTAGCATGTGGAGACACAGTAATACACACACAATCAAAGTCATTTTAGAACAAGTTAAAATGACCTACCTTTGCAAACTCCTTTTTGTCCACATGCTCATTGCCATCGATATCAAGCATTTTGAAAGCTATATGAAATCCAGTGTGAGGCTCTGGAATCACAATGCAGGGCTTGGTAAAGCAACTCACATAGCCTTTCTAAGTCTTACAGCCGGGCTACACCGTGCGCAAAACTGATACGTTCTGTTCACAAAGTCTACTGTATGCTGCAACAATTAGTTTCCACTATAATCAATGGAACTGGCTACACCAGATGCACATTCGAAAAAAATAGTCTTTTAAAACTATTTTTACACACTACGAGCGGAACGCTTCAGTTGCATGCCCAGTGTAGCCCGGCGGTTAAAATCATCAACAAACACTGCTGATAACATTCCCAATAGCAAAGTGAAGCGCTTGCTGACAGATCTCTGATCATTACATTTTTTGTGGTGGGGATAAAAGGTTTTACAAGTCCATTTATCATTTTCCAATCCTATTATCTTGAATAAAAACAACTTTTAAAGCTTTTAAAAGCAGTTGTATTCAAAAGATGATAACATATTTCATATGTTTTCTGAGGGTAACATGTTTTTGTCACAAACTAGAGAAGTATAATACAATGAGAAATGAAAACGTTGTATGTTACATTTTTTTGTTAAACCCTCTTTTCAAGATAATAGCATAACTAAATAGTAATAATAACAGAGTACTAATAATAGTAATAATAATGAGAGTCTTAACTTCTCATCCCCTCGTCATTAAACTGCATACCAAGACCACAGAGGAACCAGTCAGCAAACACTTCATTGCATCATTAAAGGACAACTGTATTTAACAGGACTCAACTCGTCAACTATAATTATGCCAATACACTAGGTGGTGCTGAAGACATGCAAGGGCCATGCATTTCCCCAAGAGACAGGAGCAACAGAAACACACCATCAAGGCAACTCATAAGAGCATCTGTGCTTACGTTCCGCACTAGATCATCCACTGAGCCGAATTTAGTTTACTGGGGCAGCAGAGTAATTCATCAGATCAAGTCAAAGTAAGGTTAGATGATGTTCAGTGAAGTTCACAGAGCCATCACATCAACTTTACCCTGTGCTGTTATAATCAGACACTTACTGGTGATAATGGTCAGCAGAAACAAGTACTCTGTGTAGGAGATCAGGCCTGGGGAGATGAGAGAGAGAGAGAGAGAGAGAAAGAAAGAAAGAAAGAAAGAGAGAGAAAAACATGCCTCATTAAAGTCATCTCACAAAATGAAGGAGTAAAGAGAGAGTAAGAGGGCTGGCACAGAGCTCTGCAGGAGCCCCTCTTCAAACGAGCCTATCGGATGGACCTGGTGGGCTCATCTTTTCTCCGGATTAAACAGTAGAGAGGTGCTCGTTCAGGAACCATCTCTGAGTTCATAGACCGCGTGTGTGTGTGTGTGCTCACCATTATCACCAAAGTTCCTGAATAAGTTGTTTCCAGCCTTAGCCCGTGATGCAGTGTTCATCATTATGTCAACTTCCTGAAAGGGTTCAAACAGAATTTGGAAACATCAAAGCTCTGAGGTGTGTGTGTGTGTGTATATATATATAAAATGAGACTTCCAGGAAGATCCAGTACAATCAGCAAAGACGAAACAACAAGCTCACCTCTTTGGTTAAGACTTTCTTTTGTAGTTTACCTGTAAACATACAATGTGCATATGTCAAATCAAAGTTAGACACAGCTACTATGAGCACTTCAAAGTAGCAACTTCAGTTGCACAAACAGTAGCTTCAGGACTTAAAAACATTATAATTCTGTCCCTGTTTATTTTTATTTTTTTTTATCTTTGTGAGGGGTTTTACTGCCTTTATACTGTTCACATTTCTTTGGCCCTGACATTTTGCGTCAAGCTACAAGCATTTACATTTCTGTCATCGAAACTGTAGGACATTTACCAGGATGACAAGCGCAGTTATGTAAGGTCTACATAATTTCAGCTAGTGTGTTTACTGTGAATGGAAGAAGGGCCTCTGAGGAAAAACTCACTTTTGAAGGAGAATGCCCTAGTATGCAGTTTGTAAACATTTGACACCAGGACAAAGGTTGTTCTCTGCACTATGCTCCTGCATTGGCAGCTGACCATTACTGCACCGACCCTTCTTTTTAAGAAATTAAACAGGCCTTCTCAGAGGAAGCAGGTTAACTAAATTGTTCTCTTTCTCACTCCGAGTTTGACAGAGATTAAAAATGAAAAGGTAGATGGAATTACAAATGAAGAGGCTCTTTCATCACAGATGGACAGGTTTCTACAGGACAGTAGCCTACTTACGGTCAACAACCTCCAGGAGGACAGAGAAGAGGAAGTCTCGTGGAGTCATGTAAGGTTCCATTTCGTACATCAATGAGGCAAACTGATTGAAGCGCATTCGCCTTGGCGACATATTAGGCGTGGGGATCTCAACCTCCTAAAACAAGAGGTTCCACTTTCAGATTATGAAATGCATCCACCAAATAAGTAGGCTAGGCCAATTATTTCACACATCAACATGATCAACATTAATTCTTTCACACAAACATAAGGGTATTTGTGGGCGTTTTTGGGATGCCATGCTGTTGGAGGTGCAACAAATGCTGCATTGCCATCGAGATCACAGTAAGGAGCTGGCTCAAGGGTTATACAAGTATTTTGTCGTGTTAAGTTGTATAACGAAAGCACAGTTTTTATAGCCATCCATGTGTGTTCACTTCTGGCTCCTTGTTTGATAACTGGGCTATTTGACGTCTTTAGAACATATCGGAGGTGTCAAATGTTGATCCTAGATTCTTTGACGTCAATCACTCCTAGCTTTATGATGTATTTCTATTGTCTATTCAAAGTAAAGTGCCTGTTTCGAAGTTAACTGATTGTCAAATCAACCAAAAATCCGATATTGTTTGCACTTCAAGTGCTCTGACGTAAGTTTGTGTGAAAGAATGATTTGTGCAGAATTGATGTCACCCTTAGGCCTACTGTATGTGCCTACATTACATCTGCGTTCCTCAGTTCAGGTGCGAATAGCCTATATTTAACACGCTATTAACTACGAAAGACTGACGCAGCAATAACACTTTCCAACGTGATGAGACATACCCGCAGACAAAGTATGACAGCAGTCCACACCTGAGGTGGAATGCCGTGCCCATGTCAAGGTATGGGTGTGTTAGTAACCTATACCCAGCAAACACATACCTTTAAGGAACGTTCCCTAGGTTATCTGAAGGTAGCTTAATATGCCTACCTACCTTTAGGGAACCTTCCCTGAACATTCCCTAAAGGTATTACCGTCAGAAAAAGTTTACGGAACGTCATCTGGACACGAACAACAACAGGGTCAGGAAGAAGGCAGTAGCTACTATGATTGTCCGCAACGCCTTCAAAACTCACATCAAAATGCTTTTTCACCTTTAACTTCATAGTGATTTTTATCATCAATTGTTCGACTTTTAGTGCGCGCAGCTACCTAGGATAGCCTTGGAAATAACTTTGCAACTATGCTACTGTTTACATTACCTTCTCTTCCTCTGCTGCGTGGACGGTGTGTGACAAAAACTTCCAGGTCGGTGCATGGTGATTATAGAAAAATAACAGCCCCCCTCCGACGATAGATCCTAAAGCAGTAGTGCCAACTGCGCGGTGCAGAGACGGGGTTTTGGACCAGGATCTCCGTAAAAAGTTTCGCACACCTATACCGACCCAGCGCCAGGTCGCCATCTTTTCACATAGACGAAGTTTATGCTCCTCCTTTTCTTGGTAGTAACTGACAGGACACGCACATAGATAAGTGGCTCAATACTGCCCCGTACCGTTCATCGTTCGTATACTGGCTCATTAAAAATACACAGAAGACTAGAAATATCGCTACAAAGATTGCTGAAATATTATAAGTACCCCAAGTCTGTTCACAACCATTGACAGCAGTCACCAAAAGTGAAATATTTTGAATTAAATCTGAGTTAGGCTACACTTAGAGACAATTTAGTAAAATATCACATCATATAAAGCAACAGGATTCTTTTTTCTCACGGCATTGATCTGTAAAACTTACAATAACACTCTTATTGCAAACAAGTAGGCTAACCAAAGGTCTTTGCGTTAAATAATACATGTAAATGCATCAATTTGAATGCCTTGAGTAGACAATCTGAACTAAATAATATTTGTCCCACAAACTGAGATATTTTCCAGTATCTATCTAGCATTTAACAACACAGTGCTTTGGATAAAAGAGTCTGCTAAATTATTAAATGTAAATGTAAAACAATGTGATAGTGTGTTGCTGTTAATGCATGTCAGTGGAAGTCACAGTGCCCTACTAGCTCCATGCCAGAGCAGGTCCAGGTCTTTACCAGATGATCTGTTTATGGATGACCCGAGGAAGAACACTTGTAGGTTAACCAAACAGGAAGGCAAATAAGTGGCAATGTTGATTTCAAATAAGACACGCAAGCTGTTTGATATATACAACCTGTATTTATGAATCTGTGAAGGTATCAGCACAGAGATGTTTTTGTTCTTTTTTTCTCATTTTAAATGACAAATCTCAGTTACACATGTCATCTGTTTCTTTCACAGTCCTTCTGTACACAGTCATCATCAGCCCTGTCCAGGAGGGGCCCAGCTAGTAGCCAGCACTGGGACCGATCTGGCCCTGCTCTGGGGGTACTGAAGGAGTAGAACCCTTTATAAACATGCACAGCTGTTGCATAGAAATCGCCTCTATATTCTCGTTCATGCAACTTAGTAGTGTTTTTCTTCTATGTTCCTCATATGAAATGGCTTACTTGATTTGTTTCAAGCTGAAGAGTCCACTTAGAGTCCATATATCTTTACTGGGGGATATATCTTGTGGAGTAAAATTGACAGTAGTCTTTGACTTTTTAGCAACTAAGCTTTGAATAATAATATAAAATCTTATCAGGGCAAGCTTGGTGGTGGTGCTGCAGGGTGTATGGCAAACAAACAGAAACTGAATTTCACAAACAACAAACATAGAGCAGGTTGGTGTCCACATCTGTGAGAGCAAAAGGTTGTGGTCCAAGCAGGATTCTGATTCCCATAGTTCCTTGTGAGTACACTGAAAGGGTGTGTTGGTGGCCATAAGTGTGTGTCGGACAGTGCTGTCCGTACCCGCTATGATGCCACCTGTCTCAGTGGAGGGGGTTTTAGGGGGTTTGGAGCGAACATAAAAACAAGGGGCTCAGAGTCTGTGTTAGGATGATAGTCTTCATCCTTTTTCCCTCACTTCCAATGGGATGTTGATTTCTTGTTTTTGTTTATTCTTTTTTCTTTTTGTAGGGGAGAACATTGTGCTTTTTTTGTGTCAAAGACATTCTGGGGAGAATCTGTAGCCTTGACTGAATTCGTGCAGAATTCGTGCAGAAGGTTGTTCCATTTGTTTTTTATTCACATTGAGCCTGGCTCCAGGAAGTCCCTTTTGTCGAGTCAAGCTCACACACCCCTCCCCCTACCCCTCCAAATGATCAACATCAGTGGGTGCAGAGGAGACAGACATGGATGGTAGAGACAGGGGAAAAGGGGAACAGCATCAATCAATCACATGGCAGCCACATTCTATTATAATCGGACCTGTCGTCACAGTAAAGTCAGGGAGTTTTTCTTTGAATGACAAATTTGGGGAGGAAAAGACATACAAGGAGCTGTGCAAAAGTTGTGCAATACTAGATACATATGTCAGGTGTTCTCATAAACCCTGCTTCGCCACGGCGCAATGGAGAGGGCAGTGTGGAGGTGCAAAAATCAAAAGCTTGCATGAGTGTCTCTTATCTTCTGTTGGATATTTTCCACATTAAATTCCATAGAGTACAATTCTATTCTGCCCTGCGCAGTTGTCTGGGTGGACATAGCATTTTTTTTTATATTCACTTTAGATCAATACTTCATCAGCAGAGTTAGAGCTACACAATACTGCATAAAAATAATTCATTTTATACCAATATACACACTGTACACTGGTGAGATCCAGATGTCACGGAATGAAAATGTCTTAAATTCCATCCCCCCTCCCCAACAGAAAACAACAACAATTACTTTTGTTTCAATACATTTTTTTAAAGACCAGCCCTTCAGTTAATCGACTAGTGATTGATTCGCGTCTCCAAGCCATAACAGCAGGGGTCTCACAATGAGCAGGAATAGGGAGGTGCTTGCAGAAACTCTGCCATGTGTTAGGAAAACAAGGGGCGGACGTCCCTAAGGTAATGCTAGTGGCCTCAATCTATAATGAGATTCTCCAATGCCAATCACAGCCGTTGTCCTGGGAGACACCAGGGGAGTCTACTGGTGAAGGACTGCAAGTCCTTCCCCCACTTTGCCTGGAAAGCTGTTGTACGGAGAGAGCCATGGAGAATAACCTGGCATCCCCACTCATTTAAGTAACACAGTTTAGACTACCTTAAGAGTACCTGCTTTTGTTCAATGGGAAATGCCAACTTGGAATGATTCCGATTTTTCTAAATATAATAAAACGGTGAGGGGTCCAAAGCTACTACCACAGTAAGCCAAAAGCACAGAGGGCAATGAGTTTCAGCTGACATAGCTTACTTGTACACTGTACATTCCTCAACTACACAGTATGTCTGTTTACACAACTCTACATGATATACTGACAGTTTGCTGTATGTGTGATCACTGTTAAAGGGTTTCACTGGGAATTCCCATAGCTCCTCTATCACTAATGCTTGTCTGTGTGGTACAGTGGCGTGTCTCTTTAAGTACAACCTAGGGTGAAGTGTATTGGCAAACAACACTTGTAACATCAGTCCCCTTTCCTGTTTGATGGTAGTGTTTGGTTTTGCGTCTTTTTGGAGTGAACATACATGTGAAGCCCATAGCAGCAGAAATGGCTGTATCGGTAGCCAAAAGACATCATTAAAATGTAATTTACAAAGCGCTATGTTCAATTTATTTTCTTTTGAAAAAAAGCAGTATATTGTTGTGACTGCAGTGTTTGCAAGGGGTTTGTGATTCAGAAGGGTTGGTGAATAACTGGTCTACTAAATTGTCTGACACACAAAGCTATAAAGTAGATAAACATTTGACAGAGACTTTTTAAGGCTGCAATCCTGTAGTTGGCAATAATAATCAGTATTTTCACATATTCCAGCACCATTCATAATTTTCTAGTGAAGTGGCTGCTCTCTAATACCCAATAAAGGAACAGGACATGTTCACTGTGTTTTATGCATGCGGAGATGTGTGAGATATGAATTTACTTTCCATTATGCTGACCATGTAACACTGAGGTAAATAGCAATGGTGTCTTGTGAAAATAGTTTTGCCCCCTTACAAACACACCACTCCACCTTTTTAGTGAAGCAAGTGTTGTGGAACTCTGAACAATTTTGCAAGAGAAAACACCTAGAATGTTGATCTTGTGGCATGATGGAAACAACTATCATGCAATAGTATGAGTGAAATTGTTTGCCTCTTCTCTCAGTTTGGTCTTCGTGTTCAAGGTTAGGGATCAAACTGGGAGTTTCTTGTATAGCCTAGACCAATGCAAGTGATTCTCCATGAGGCATTCACCTTGCCCCAATGAAATAAATAAATAAACTATAATTAAAATAACTAATTGAATGCATATGAATAGTTCTGGCAGGCAGGAAAACCACCACAAATGTGGCTGTAAAAAGAGTAAGCAAACATTCATTCCCTGACAGCGCGAGTGAGAGAGCATCAGAGATGCCACACACAATGCAAGCAGCAACTTCATCTGAAAATGAATTAAACTCCATCACACAGCTAAAAAACAAACAAAAGACAACAGCAACAGTAACAAAACACCCCACTGACCTACAGTGAAGGAGAATCAGACACACCCTGGTCATAGCATTCACTGTTACTGACCAGTGGTTTAGCTACAAGATATGTAAAAAAAGTATGACAAAAACCTGATAAGCAGTGTTAAGTGAAGAAAGAGCTTTTCCCTGCATACAACGTGGTAAATGCATTTTTAACAATATCTAATTGAAGTGACTGACTCTCGTTTTTACATTTTACTGAATATAGCCAGCCATGAATACACATTTAGCTTGCTGTGTTGTATATTTTTTACAAATGGAAAAAGAGGTTGGTTTTCAACTGATTACAGCTTGTTGGATTGGATTTACTAGTGTACACACACAGGCACACACACATTCACACATACATTAGTGTCAACACAGATGTACACATGTACACACAGATGAACACAAGCATGTGCATTTGTGAATTGTTGTGTAAAGCATTGGATGCTCAGACAACCCACCTCTGATTTCATTATTAACTAGTAAACTGTCTCAAAGGTACAATCCAGGGACAGCTTGGAGAAGCCAAAGATGTCCTTAGTAGGCAAGCTATCTACTTATAATGGGTAAGACTTGTTGTCTATCTTGAATGTTGATTTGATTATGTTACCTAATTACTGTAATGACAATATTATGATTTCCAGGTTTCCCTACATACAGGATGTTCACATTTTCTTGCAGGTTCCTCCCCACATATTTCATTGGAAAAGCATAATGCTCAAGGTTAGTACAAGTCTGGCAGCATGGTATCCTAAAACACGACAATTTTTAAGACAAAAGACTACCCGACATTTTTTTTGAAGGGAAACACGCCCCTAGAATAGAAGAATAGACACGCCCAGTACAAATACACTACAGAGGAAACATAAAGGTATGTGGTCCGCCAACCTTCCCCCACCCCTTTAAGTTATATCACTGCAGTGCTGCCCTTTAAGGTGTTAAGTTGTAGTTAAGAATAAATACACACTGCTACAAGTATACAATGTGTGTACCCCACTGAAACCTCTGGAATCTAGATGATCTGCAAAGAAATGGAGTGAAGCTGATCATTTGGTTCCCATGATGTAATAGCATTCTATTTTTCTTGTGAAGTGGGTAGACACATGCTACGTATGGGTTATATTATCACAAGGTGTGTGTGTGTGTGTGTGTGTGTGTGTGTGTCTGTGTCTATGTGTCTGTGTGTGTGGGTGTGCGCTTTTGTTAGTGGCTTCAGTATCACTGGAAGATGCAAATCTGCTAAATCAAAGTACACTGACAGAATAAAAAAAAACTTGGAAGAACTGTAGAACTGTAGATTTTACACACCACATCACATAAATAATAACTATTTAAAGCAACAAATGTGTATACACTGCTCCAGAAAACAACAAAAAAGATTGTTTTTTTCCTGCATTTTGGGGTACTTCACCATCTCCAAAGGCTTGAATAGTCTTCAGAAGAGCATACCTAGAAATACTGTGTGGTAATATAGAGTGATGTATACCCATAGTTAGCTTATTATGATGTGGACACACGCACATTACTCAGCCACACCCGGGCAGAAATTCAAACAGAGAGAGCAAAGTAATGTGGGCAGACAGAGGGAGAAGAGTTGTGTGAAAGAGAAAGCAAGAGAGACTGAAAGAGGGATAAACTTTGAAAAATAAACCTTCCTCTTTCACCTCTGCTCAGATAAATGGCTGGGTAGGTGAACAGATGGATAGATAAATAAATAAATAGATAGATAGATAGACAGATAAGATAGCTAGATAGATTGATTGATAGATAGATTGACTGACTGGTAGATGGATAACCTCTCACACGAGTGACTATGTATCATTTGCTCCTGCCAGAAGTGCTCGACCCTGGGTCCCGGCCCTCCACCCTCTCCGACGTGTCGACTTTTTCCGAGCCGTCAGCCTTTTCCGAGCCGTCGCCTCTCTCCGAGCGGTCGGCTCCCTCGGACCGGTCAGCTCCTTCCGAGCGCACATTCAGCTCCGACTTGTCTGGGTCTGTGGACGAGGTGGTGGGCTTCTCCCACTTGATGATGTCTTCGTGCTCCTTCAGGGAGGCGTTGATGCTGGACACCCACTTCTTGAACTCCTCCTGCGGGGGAGATGGTTGGGTGAGTCAGTTAGAGCAAAAGCTCCCTATGCAGTGCTCCCCTTCAATATATGTCCACCATCTGTCCTTGCTCTCCACACCTAACTGAACCCTCTCCATTGGCTTTACTTGCCTGACACAGCCCATAAAGAGCACTACTAATGACTTCAATAGGGGAGCTGAGATAGAGAGTATTGCGTTGGAGCAGAGTTTCTCTATCCTGATCCTGAAGGCCCTACATATACATACTGTCTCTCTATCCCTGTTCCAGGTACAGTGGTTTAAGATCAGTGCATTACGATGCAGAGCAGAGGAAGATAGAATCCTACAGAGCAAGGGCAGACTGATGACAGTTAATAACAACAGAGAGCTACTGTCCATGGCTATTTAGAATCAGGGAGGGAGCAGCTACATTCTAGCCATGAATTTATGGATGCATTCTTTTGAAAAGATGAACCACTCTAGTGACATGCCTGGCATATCAATATCACTGTGTACATATTGATAGACTTCAATTAAATTGAAGATTTCTGTGTGGTGAAGCAAGTTTTAAGGGGAATGTATCCTTGTTGTCTGAAAGGTTGTGCTTGATGAGAGTTTCATTTGCGTATTTGGAAACAATATGGCCCCTACAAATAATAACCACAAAGTCTAAAAAGTGACCTGAACACAGGTTGGCAGATTCTGAAATCCATTCTTAAAAGTGCTATGTGGAGTTCTTTTAGATTGAAACATTTAAAAAAAATGACCTAGACATATCAACAGAATAAGAAACAACCATTTTGACATGACGTCAAAACACAGTTGATATCCACTAAAGTTAGCATGCAAACCAGTGGCTGTCAGCCCAACTCTCTTGCACTATCACTTTGTACCCCGAGTGGCGCTAGATTAAAAATAATGTATGTCAATGGAAGAGTGGTGTGTGGTTGTGTTTAAGAAAACTCCTCCTGAACTCTGCATAGCACCTAGGATCCTAACAATGGAAACATGGTTGAGTGAATTTACTTTTGCCACACACACACACACACACACACACACACACAGATGAGACAAGGACAAAGGGCGTCCTTACCTCATCCTTGGCCAGGAAAATATAGTCATCTGAATTTGGGACTCTGTGAAGAAGAAATAGAGCTGTGTTGAGTGTTGCTGACTTAGACCAGAACGCTACGGGTGTCTTGTCGCCCTATGATCCAAGGTGCTATATGTGTATTATCATATTTACAGTTTTAATCATTATTTGAACCATGTGCAGTACATGAGGTCATGTTCTTGTCTCAAGAGTATTCTTTTTTATTTATTTTACAACCTATTTGTTGGGTATGGAATAAACATAATTATTTACTCCAAATAGTTTAGATCAAAATATTATTTTTGAGATAAAATATGGGAGCATATTTGTTTTAAGTGTTCAGGTTATTGCAAATTCAGTCAGTTGATTCTTCTTAAACTACTCATTTACTCCTTTTTGAACTTTTGAACCAGTTGGTTCTTTTTTTCTCTCTTAAGTCTTACTTCAGGATGAAGGCGTTTTTCTTCTTCTTGTATCCATTCGTACTGTCACAGGTACAGGTGTTGAGGTTGAGTAGTGGCTCGTCATTGTATGGCGTGGTGGTGTGTCGGGCATCTTTGTAGAAACCAATCTCTCCCTTGGTGAGCACACAGTAGAGGTTCACCCAGGACTTGCTGTGGAGGGAACACAGATGGAGACAAAGCCAAACGTTAAAATGTAATCCCCTTACCAATCTATTAAAATACATCCATTTACTTCACATTGGATCACATGTCCTTATCGACCCAAGTAGCAAATTTAAGAAACCAGGTTCTGGAAAAAAAGTCCATCTTTTTGGTCAGACGTGAATGTACTGATGAGCACTTTAACTACTACTAGTTCTCCTTCACAGATTGTGTGTACAACTAGGGGGCCTGTAATGCAGCTTCTAACCAGCAGGGGGAGTAAGCTTATCTATTGTCGCTTTACTGCACTAATCCTTCCTGTTTGTAAATGGCTCTCCCTTGCACACATTAGGAATGCTAAATGTAGCATGGCTATGAAAATGAGAAGGAAAAGAGGAAAGAGTTAATAGTGGTCACAGAGCCAGTCACTGTGGCCCTAATACTTTAATGCAAAGCTTTCTTCATCTAGAGTTTTTATAACACCTCTTCTTCAGCAAAGAGCCTGGTGCAGTGGGACTTGATATATGCTAGTTTTATTTAAGATTTTACTTGCCCCCCCAAAATGACATTCTCGTCGTGCTTGGGCTGTATGGATGCAGTCAACTGTTGTCCAGGACAATTTGTTCAATCTACTTTTGAACGGCATTCTTTCAAGCCCAGTTCACAACCTACTGAGCCTCTTGTCAAGCACAAAGACCTTACAGGAGAGGTACCCTATAGAGTTCCTTAAGGGGCCCTCTGCTGCCCCAATGCTCTGTCTGACAGCCTTGTATTATGCAGTCCTTAGTGAGCATGTCTCCAAGGTATGTTGTTGGGGCTGTTATGCATGGCATATTTGCTTGAGTATAATCTTAGGCACAGATTGTGTGTTTCCAATTTTTAAATATTCATATTCCATTCATTATTAATTTAATCATTGGCTAAAAGAGCACAGAATATGGATAGTATGTTTTTGGTCTGGACCATACATTGAGTTTCTACCTAAGGCCCTAGTTGAGAGACACTGTTGATGTCATAGGCCTACATATGCTGTCACTCAAACACAGATACTCCGTACATGCTATAAAACAAAGAGGACAGCTTGAGGAGTAAACTTTAGTAACAGTAATCTGAGTAATTTAGTTGCTCCTAACATTGACTGTGCTGATGTGCTGTAGTGATGGTTTTGTGTCTGTATTGTGCTGGGTGCAGAGTCCTTGTGGGGATTCTGTTACCTGTTGGGACTCTTCTCCTTGCCCTCAGGCTCGTGCTTGCGGTAGAGAAAGCCCTCCACCTGGACGGTGTGGCTGGGGATAGCTGGCACAGCAAGCGCACTCTGGGCGGGCGCCGATCGAGAGCGGCGGGTCGTCTCCTCTGGCTCTTTGGGCCTCGGCCTCCTCCGAGGTTTGGGCCGGTCCCTCGCCCGCGGGCGGTCTAGGCGGCCACATGGTGCTGAGAGAACACTGGGGGGCCGGTACACTTCCCCTCGGGCCTGTAGGAGTTCAGGAACCATTTTCAATACATTTTCCATAAATTCTTATTCATATGGATTATCCACATTTAACTATACATATATCACTTACTTGTGCTGCCTCTCTTTCTTGAACCTGCTCAACAATCTCAGCCATTGTGGAGCGTTTATCCCTAAAAACATCAAAGGACACCCAGTCAGAAGGTTGTACAAGTTCAAGTTATGCAAAAAACACTAGAAAAACATACTAGAAATTTGTAGCATGACATAGGAAGCTATTGAAAGCTAAAGCACACATTGTTAGTGAGCAGTCAGTTATAAGTAGATAATGGTTGTTAATATGGGTAATCATTTTACAACTACCCTTAACCCTTAAAGGAGTACCGTCACACCGGTGTGACGGGAATGTTGGGGAAATTAACATTCTAAAGAATATCTGGGTTCAATGAATTCAACATAGAATTTTAGAACCTTCAATTGTTGCGGAACTTAGAACGTTCAAAAACCTACACCTTTAAGGGTTAGCACTAAATATAGAATCATCTTAGTCCTCTTTCTCCCCATGGGATGCATGAGCTAGATTGACTAGTGTGGAGGTGTGGGTAATGTTAGCCACTTTTTCTAACCTCTGCTTGCAACACAGGCTCTAAGGAGTTTTTGCTCAAAACTACTAAGCTAACTACCTTATGGACCCTTTCAAGAGAGTTCCATTATCAGCATCATAGTTGGCCCCACAAGACTTCCTTTTTAACATTCCATATGTTATCTTAATGCAGAGGAAGTAGATTGGGGCCCAAATAGAACGTTCAAGCATTGTTTTTGTTTTTATTGTTGAAAGGGTCTATAGCCGATAGCTTAGCTTTGCAAAACCAGTAACAACACACACAGCAAGCCTACTGATTCAAGCCAGACAGCTTGCTAACTGATGTATTTAGCAACATTGTGATGTAAAGCCCACCACACTTTCACCACAAGTCACTAAACAACATAGCGTTCTCTGTGGCTAGTGTTTTTTAGCTACCATTAACTATATTGCAACCCTTGCAAAACATATCTGCAATTTTGGGACAGTTACTGCAGTTTTTTCTGAAATACAATACAGCACAGTAATATTTTAATGTCCAAAATATTGAATTTCATATGAACTGCAAATAAATCTGTAGTTTTGATACTCAGGAAACCCGGTTACTTGAAGTAGTGCAGTTATTTATTGTAATGGCCCTACCCTTTAATTAAAAAAAACAAAAAAACAATCAGTATCTCTTCATACCTACCTTCTTCCATCCAATAAATTAGCATTCACTCCTTTAAACGAAGCTTTTACCAGCCAGCCATTTACCAGTGTCTCTGCCTTTCTTAATATTGAAACTGCATGGTATGTGGCTTGGACCAGTGTAATAAGCTAATCAAGATACAAAATAAACATATTGAAAAAAGTAATTGAGTGAAAATAGAATTGAATAAACCACACCGGTCCTGACTCCCTCACCCAGGCCTCTTGTCCGATGTGGCAGATTCCTGGTCGCTGGGCTTGCCGCTGGCCTGACCACTGGCCTGGCCGCTGGCCTGCTCCTGCTCGCTGGACGACTGCCGCTCGAGCCGCCGGCGGTAGCGCTCCTGCCTGACGATCATGGGCAGCTCGTTGAGGCGCGCCTGGATCTCCTGCTCGCTGGAGGTCTGCCGGCCCAGCCTGTACTCGCGCTCCCGTCGCAGGTGGTCCATCTGGGGGTCGGAGCGGCTGCCGCGGGGGTCCCTCTGGAGCCGGCCGTGCAGCAGCTCCAAGCTGTCGATGCCGATGCCTGGGTGGATCTCGCCCACCGGGTGGCCCTGCTGCTGCTGCTGCTGCTGCTGGGCGTGGTGAGCCTCTAGTAGCGCTGGGACGGCCTTGTGGATGTGGTTTAGCTTGGGCTGCATGCAGTCGGTCTTCAGGTGCTGCCACGCGTACGCCATCTTCGGCTCGGGCATCATGCCAGCGGCGGCACCCCCCATGCCAGGATTGTTCAGCCCCTGGTAGCTGGAGCTGTCCACCCCCATCATACCCTGTTGGTTTAGCCCATGGTAACTGGAGCTGTCCACTCCAAGCTGCCCGGCCTGTTGGACCAGCACGTGATAGCCCGGATTGTCCGACATGCCGACCCCAGCTTGTGGGTTGAGGCCGTGGTAAGACGAGCCGTTCATGACAGGGCTGTAGGATGCCAGAGTTCCCAGTCTCTGGGCGAGGGAGTGGGCAGCCAGTTGTGGCACGTCTGGGCCAGACTTGATGTCCAGCTGGTCCTGGAGACTCTGCCTGAAGGGCGTGGAGGAGGACGATGAGGAGGACGAGCTCCCGACCAGGCAGGAGAGAGGAAACATCTGCCTGTTGAGCAGCGATGAAGAAGAAGACTGCCTGCTCTTCTCCTCCTTTAGCTTCTCCACCTGATAGGTGACAAACATAAAGACAGAGCAGGGAGAGTGGGAGAGACAACAGGCAACAATATTATCAACAGCATCCACACTCTCCACACTATTGATAGTATCAACAATAAGCTATACAGTATACTTGTGTATGCTGTGTGAGCTAAGATGAGCTGATGTTTATGACTGTGTATGAAAAGTACCTGTCAACATTACTCTGTAGGTAGGCAAAAACTCAACTCGTAGAAAAGTACTCTCTGTCTTAGAAAGCTTTATTTTGTTTCACTTTGTATCACTGTGACAAAAATCCAATGTGATATCACTTTCTTTACACAGAGCATATATTCTGTACATGCAGTGACAGACAATACAATCATACACCAGTTAAATATAATAAATAAATAAAAATATAATATAAATATGATATAAATAAACAAAATGATAAATCACCTATAAGTAGGGATGTAATATACGCTCAACTCACTATTCACGATTTTGTTTCACGATGCGATTTTCTCATGATTTCTTTTAAAAGAATATCCTGCGGACAAATTATGTTTGAAAAAATATTCCTTTATTTATATAAACTGAGGTCTGACAAGGTCTGAACTCGTTGTCAGCTAAGTGTCCCAGTCCCTTGCGTATTATCCAGTGCCCTGATGAGGTTGTTTTAAATTAGAATAAACTTTTGACCAATCTGACACCCAATTGTACTATTGTTGTCAATTATGGGGATATCTGTGTTTTATC
Organism: Alosa sapidissima; assembly: GCF_018492685.1. Classification (NCBI taxonomy): domain Eukaryota; kingdom Metazoa; phylum Chordata; class Actinopteri; order Clupeiformes; family Clupeidae; genus Alosa; species Alosa sapidissima. The sequence goes on from NC_055961.1 coordinate 23,455,821, forward strand.
ACTCTGAACAACCAACCAACAACTGAATGTGTACTGATGTCTGACATCGAACAAGTGAAATCAAAAGCAGATTACGCCCTACTCTGTTTAAAAATTTGATTAATAAACGATCCATATTTTTTTTAACCGGTTGTAATCTTCACACATTTGTATTGATTTTTAGCCGATTCATCGCTACATCCCTACCTATAAGTACTCTGATTGTATGAGATATACAGTATTAACCTGTCGCAAAGAGCTGAAATGTTCCTTCCATGTGGCCGCAGCTTTCCGGAATGCCTCATGCCGACGAATCAGCTGCTCCACCTCATCGGCCCCTCCTGTCCCGCCCATCATTTCACGTGGGCTGGCAGGGCTGATCATTGGCTCTTTGGAGGTTAGCCACGCCTTCTCGGCCTGAATCCTCTGGGCTTCTTGGAGTCTCTGTTGCGCTGCAGCATCAGAGTGCAACAGCAGAACACTCAGAAAATAGATTTAGTCCTGATCTAGCGTGGATGCACTGGATTTGACAGATCCCTGCTATTTCAACATTTTGATTCTAATTATAGTTGTCTCACAGACATGTGTCTTTTTAAGTCCATATATTGTTGTGGTTGATATAATAAGCTTTTAAGTGCTCCAATTCAAGGTATTAGTTACTCTACTATTATTAATACCGCTACCATGTTTAATGATAATGTGTGTGTGTGTGTGTGTGTGTGTGTGTGTGTGTGTGTGTGTGTGTGTAAATTAATGTCCTAATAAATTCTAGTGCTTACTGTGCTGCAGTTTTTCCCAGTGCTGGTCCCATCGATCATTCAGGTCTTTCTGCTTGGCCATCACATGGTCCAGCTTCTCCTTTACCTGGTAGACAGACAGACAGACAGAGAGAAGATGTGGATAGAGAGAATCAGATAAATGATAGAGAAAAGGTATGTGCTGTGTGTGTGAGTGTGTTTATGCGTGTGCCTGTATGTGTGTGTGCGTGCGTGCGTGCGTGCGTGCGAGTGTGTGTGAGAGCGTGTGTATATGGCTATACGTGTGTGTTTATGCCACCCTGTGTGTTTTAGTACAACACCTCTTCAGATGCAGGGTTACGGGCTGCTAGGAGCATCCTTCCCATTTCCACACACTGGGTGAAGACTTTGCTCTTGGCCTCCATCTTAGCCTTCAGATTCTGATGCTGGGACATCATCGTCTCTACACCTGACACGTCCCTGATTTTTTTTAGAAACAAATACACAAAGCAATGAGACACACAATAAACCACAGATTGGGAAATAACAATGGCACTAATTCACTTATATAGCAATCAACGTGCTGACAATGTGGAATGTAGGAAGTATTCCTGAAGCTAACAACACCAAGGTAATGTGTGCGTTTTTCTACTCTCCTATACATCATAAAAATAAATACATACACAATAAAATGTCTGTTAAATTAATAAAATAAATTAATTAATTAATGAATATCTCCCCCCTATTCATAGCTTAGTACCGTACGGTATCTGCATAGGTAGAGTTTTGTAAGTATGCAGATGAAGTTTGCAGCTAGTAAGCTAATACAACATAATGGCAATCTGTGAAAACAGCATTTTATAACAAACTAATTTGCCTCAAAGGGACCGTCACAAACTGGAGCAGTGATCAGCCGACCATTCCCAGCAAAAATGCTCCAAAGAAGAGTGTGACATTTAAACAGAAATAGGTTTCTGCAGCTGTGTCCAAAGGCAACTAGAATACGCCTCATCTACTGTATGGCATTTACCCAGACTTCATGCTACACTTCTGCCTTTAGAAGTAACTGTTTCTGCAGTAAGGGTTCTTACTTATAAGGAATTTGTTTGTAAATGTATGTCACAAATCAACCCAGATTTCTGGCCTGTTTTTTTTTTTTTTAAACAAATGCATTTTGATATTAGGAAAGATACACCAGAATGGTGTAGGCCTATTTCTAAAACTAAACATGACAGGTGACAAATTAGGTGGCTACTGTTAATGAAAATATATCATTTCTACACTCACCGGTCAACCACAAAAATTTGTTTATCAAGATGCCTGCCAGTAATCTAGTCAGTAAGGCATATTGAGGGAGGTAGGCAGTGGATGGAGGAGTGAAGGGGGTTTAACCCATTTGCTTTTAGCATGTGTTAAGTTCCATTAGCAATCTACAGCTTCAGCAATTGTGTGTTTAGGTCTATCTGCTACAGTCTTTAAGAAATACTAAACCATCAGTCTACCACAACTTGAACAGGTGTGTATGTGTGTGTGTGTGTGTGTGTGTGTGTGTGTGTGTGTGTGTTCATACCTAGCACTGTCCGGATGGGGTCCAATCTGGCCCATAATGCCATCTGTCCACATGCTCAGCTCTCGCACCAGGGCAAAGAACTGCACCTTGTCCGTTACCGTGGTGACCTGCACACGGCTGCCCTCGCAGGAAACCAGCAGTTCCCTCCAGGCTTGCATCACTTCCTGCTCACGGGCCAGGATTGCGTCTGCCTTCTCCCCAGCGTAAATGGCCCTCAACTGGGCAGCATTCTCCTGTAGCTGCCGCACCTGTGGGATCATAGGTAGAAAGGTCAGACAGAAAAACATGATAACAGATTTTCTTGTTCCTTACGATGGGTCTGGTCAGTGTCATATAATATCATATAATTTATTCAGTGAGAAATATTATGTTTAATATATGTCTAAAATATTATGTTATTATGTAAATATTGTTTGAGTGGAGTATAGCATCTTAAAATAGATATGGTCAATTTACTATTTTACTATTGTCAACTTGGATGCAGTTAGTGGGCATATTTTTTTATAGATGTGTAAATCACAAATCTTTTTAGCGTACCCTCCTATGTGATCTCAGGTTATTAAAGGGATCAAATGATTTCTATGGGTGCCTATATGTGTGTGTGTGTGTGTGTGTGTGTGTGGTCTCACCTGGGTGACGAGGAGCTGGAGCGCATGCTCAAACGAGTGCAGGAGCCTCTGCAGCGTACCGGGGTTGGCTGTGCTCACCTGACATGAACGCACCTCAGGGAGCTGACGCATCTTGCCCTCGATCTGAACCAACACCTGGTATACAACATAATACACAAACAGTACCAAGGCAGAGTGTTGAGAGGGCATGGAGTAGTTAAGACCGGAAAATGATTAGTCTTAGGTTAGCTTAGATTAGACCTAGGAATTTTGCAGCTGAAGGCATTATGACAAGGACAGACTAAGATCTCTAGTCTACATTAATGATACCAGCTATAACACACACGCACACACACACACATACACACACTCACACACACACACACACACACACACACATACAGTAAGACACATAAGACACGACACAAACCAGACAGACACATACACTGAATCGAACACATACACAGTACAAGCAAAGATCTCTACATATATCCATATACACACATACACATGATATTACTGTAATTTCCCAACTATAAGCCCAGGTTTATACATTGATTTTGCAAAATTTCTTAAGCTATGATGTTAATACATGGCGGCAGTTAATATGGCATTAATATGGTTTTGTTTTTTTAACTTGCATAAAACACTGTCCTGTGGTTTACACAATGCAGCTAATACACAGAAAATTACTGTAAATGCCTGTAGGATGCCATTTTGTTTTTTCCTGCTTACCTCCTGGCCGTCGGTGAAGAACTTGTGCAGCTGGTGGGAGGCAGCCAGCATCTGGCTCCTCGTCTCCATAAGCTCCTGCAGGTCAGCCCACGACTCGTTCAGACCGTCCTTCCACTCGGCGATGGTGGCGGCGTCCACGTGGCCGCAGTCGATCATCTCATTCACCATCTTGTTGACGGACTCCATCTGCCTCTGGCCGGCCGCGCGCGTCTCCGTCGTGAACTTGGTGAAGTTCTCCTGCAGAACCTACAAGGCGGAAGGGCAATGTTAGGGAAGGTGAGGAGAGACGGTGGAAGAGAGGGGAGGGAGAAATCATTTTTACAGTATTGTAATTTGACTTATTATACTTAGTAATTTATGAGGAAGAAGGCATATTTATGGAAGTATGCTTATTCAGAAATACGCAGAATCGCTTAACAATCTATGTTTGAAGTTAATGAAAATCTATGCATCAGTCTACATTAATGTTTGTAATGTTGGTTGAACAGAAAACCCTGCGCCCACACAGCAGATGCTCAGTTATGCTTAAAAGGATGGCATTTCAAGAGTATCCCCTGTACTGAATTGGCACAAGTCTCGACTCTAGTTATGAAACTAGTATTTTCCAATGCTGAGCAGTATGAGATGCGCAGCCCTGCCGTAAGGCACTGAAGCTTACTGACCGTGACATGCTCCAGGTCCTGTCCCATCTCTGTGGAGCTGGCCACCGCCTCGCGCTCGGCTATCCACTTCTCCAGGCCCTCCACCTCACGCTTCAGCTGGTACAGCCAGTACTGCTGCTCCAGCTTGGTCTTGCGCTGCTCCACCAGGTCCTTCAGCGACACGTACAGGCGGTCTATGTGGGACTGCTGCTTGGTGATATGCTCACTGAAGGAGATCAGACAGAGAGAGAGACAGAGATAGATAGAGCGAAGGGGGGGACTATACATAACTCAGATAACACTTTTCGCATTTATGTGAATGTGGGAACTATCTCCATAATATTAACATTGTTTATGTATCCATCCATCCATCCATCAATCAGTTTATCTATCTATCAATCCATTCATCCCTCCATCTTTTTTTTTGCATCTTCTACCTGTCCGGGTGTCCGAGCTCCAGCATCCTGCGGCACTGCTGAGACAGGAAGCTGACGGTCTCGGCGTAGTTCTCCACCGTCTGCTCCAGAGCGAGCTGCTCCTTCAGGAGCCTCAGGGTGCTTGGCTCATCCTGCCAGGAACAAACACAGACCCCCCACACAACCGCAATAAGAGACAGAGCTGGAGATTGAGGCCCCGGAAAAATCCGCTGAGGCTTTATATTAACCTTCTGTCGTCAGATATGATACAGTCATATATCATAAACAAATACAAATGCCATACAGGTTTGTCGAGACAAGTGATGAAGGAGCATAATGTTTACATTTTGACAAAATATCAAGAGAGATCGAAAATGTCTAGTGCTCTAACAACTAGCATGTCACATAGCTGCTACAGCACAGCAATTACCTATAACAACAACAAATCACAGCATCGCATACTGACTGATGATCACTAAATGACAGGGTGTGGTAAACCAAAACCCCTCAGTGTCCCGCACTGGCCCCACTGAATCCTTCAGGAGTATCACTCCGCTTGCTACACCTCATCCTGCCATGCAGATAAACCCACACCTGCTGTAAACGCACAGGGCATAATCGCAGAAATATTGTGGGCCATCTGCTGATCTGCTGTGGCTCTGTTCACTATACGTGGCTGCGTGTGGTGGTGTGCCAGAATAACAGATTAAAAGACTCCTAAGTGGGATGACTTCATCTTACTGAGATGACAAACACCACAATTGCTGTATGTTGAGTAGATAGTATGGTTGGATAATTACACTGTATGGTTGTAAAACCCTTTATAAATTGTTCCTAAAGTGTGTCAGGAGGAAAATAGAGTGAATTGTTAAAATATGTTTACAAGGCCTGTAAATCTAAATGGGGATGAAGAAGTTAAGGTTACATCTTAAAACACTAAATTACCTTTTATTTAATATTTCATTAATTAGGCCTACTTATGCACACTCTCCCATAGGCCCAACTAAAATAGTTCTACATTAATCAATCCTCTAACAAAGTTTTTCATAGAAATGGATTTAAATACACCAAACTGAGCATAAACTTTTCTATTCATACTGTACACCAAAAATGTCCATAACAATTGTCCAACACACCAAATACAATACAATACAACAAATGCAGTTTGATAAACTCTGGCTGGCTGATTCTATTTGTGATATGGAAATGACTGCTGGGGATGATATCTGAATGTTGCCTGCTAGTGGGTGAGAAAGCTTCATACCGTTCCTCTCTCCTCGTTGATGACCTGGAGCTTCTGACCACTGAGCCAGGAATCTGCCTTGGCTGCCTGCGTGTAGTACTGCTGGGCATGGAACACAGCATCCAGCATCACCGTACGACGCTCCGCCTCCACCAGAAGCACCTCCCACAGCTGCCGTGCATGCTCCGCCCCTTCTCGCACCAGTTCTGCCTCCGGGGTGCGTAGTGCCGCCACTGCTCCCGCCCTCTCCAGAACCTCCTCCAATCGGTCTCTCCGGCTCTGCAGATCCATCTGCAGCACCTGCTCCAGACCAATCAGAATTAAGAATCTCTCTGTCAGTAAAACAATATTGAGACGACGGGCCCTATTTTAATGTTCTAAAACGCATGGTCTGAAGCATATGGTTTAAGCACATTTAGGGCGTGTCCAGTCCACTTTTGCTAGTTTGACGGCGGAATAAGTGATCAGACGCCGAGCACATGGTTCAAAAGGGTTGTTCTTATGTTTCTTATTTAATCACGGGTGTATTTTGGGCGTAACATCCATTAAACCAATGAGACTGACATATGCCATTCCCTTTAAGAGCAAGAAACGCATTACAGTAAGAGCACGCCGTGTTGGTTTTTTGGACAACGAGTGAGTGCATATCGCCAGAAGGAATCTGCTTGCACATGCGACTGTGAATGCAACAGCAGGATTCAACAACAAAACAAAGTCTTACACTTAATTATTTACTTTCACTACTGACTGACAAAGGGTTACAATCGAAAACGTAGCCTGAAATGTAGCCTGAAAAAAAAAAAAAAAATTGCAGAAAATGCGCATTTCACCATTTTTTCCTTTAAGTCAGTAGCATTATCATTTTTAGTGGCGTTAAAATAGCAATTTGTGATCATGCACCTGACCACATCTAGTTTTTTCATCGACACACACATGAGTGCGCAAGGTTCATTTGACAACTCGTACACCTGGCAGAATAATAATCATTGTGCCAGTATAAGCTAGCAACGAGACTTGCATCGCGCCTGGCACCACGATGCACCAGGTGTAAGATGAAGGGTTCTATTTTCAACAATGCATAACATGGCGGAGAATGCAATGCAGTACAAGAAAGAGATGGACCAATTCTTATTTAAAGTCAACCTATGTCATGTCATGTTCCTTTAGATCAGTGTTCTCAAAGTGTGGTCCAGGGACCACTGGTGGTCCGCAAGCTATCCCAAGTGGTCCGCGAGCAGACGTGGTAAAATATAATATAGATGAGTTGTTTGCAATATTGAACCAACTTGTATGTAAATCCAAACAGTTCTGCAACACTGTCTATGTAAGATAGGCCAATTTAAATCGTATTCTCTGACACAATAAGCAAAGTTTTTTTAGCTAGGTGGTCCTGCGCTTCTTTTTTATTGGTTAAGTGGTCCTTCATCTGAAAAAGTTTGAGAAACACTGCTTTAAATGTTAAAAAAGCCAAACTAATTACTCAATTAATTTACACTTGATTGCGCCCAGCACTATGTTAATGAATTAGCATATTAGCTTGTTCTCACTGCGTGGTTGCCACAGTGATGAAGCCTGTTTGTGGTGTGCAGCATTGTAATGTCTTCATGTTCAACTGAATTGTCCTGGTGAATGTTTAATCATACCTCCAAATTCCTCAAAACCCTACCAAAATGTAAAAAAAGCTAGTACCGCACAACAGTGCCAAATATATTCACAAAACACCATGATGTAGCTAACTAGCTAGCTTTGTCAATTCCTGTTGAGGCTATTTGTAAGATATGGCTGTCTACCATCTATCATACCATCTATCTATGGCTGGCTATCAGCCTATGCCTCTTTAAAATGAATAGGACTCCACACAGTATTGTCTTAAATCCTTTTTTCACTACACAAGCAGTAATTTAGCATCATCTGAATGGTATGTGGGTTGCGTTAGGGGGAGCGGGAACCTCATTTGTCTTCATCAGCTGTTGCACACTCTGCAGGTTGTTTCCGTATTCCTTGGAGGATGCCAGAGGGAGTCTCTCCTGGATCCACACCTGCAGGACCACACAACACCATCCAATACAAAACTCTCATACGGCTACATGGATGCATAAGTACTAGGGCCCTAATTTAAATACTGGTCAAAGTGCAAAGTCTAGCTAAAACTTGATTAATAACTATGCAAAATATATTTGCAAATTTAATACCATGAAAAAGACCCTAAGCACAAACAGTGGTGGGTCAGCTAAAAGCTGTCTCATGCCACATGATTCAATTAGTTCATGCACAAGAACTCATAAATTGAGTTTGCACTTTGCCTAGCATTTAAATTAGGGCTCCTAGTGTCCATTGTGTAAGGCCAACATTTGTGTCTTAAATATTTAGTTTGAGTATGTCTGCAAACAAGGTATGGCGTGAGTGAGTGATAAATTAGAAATTAGGTATAATCCTAGTCTGGGTTTCTGAGAACTCACAATCTCGTCCTCCAGGTCCTGGCTGACTTGGTGCATCTCCTTGGAGGCCAGCAGGATGCGGCGCCTCTCCTTGAGCGGCTCGATGAGGCGGCAGATGCGTGTCTCGGCTGGCCGCTCCTCTCCTTCCACCATCCTCAGCAGGCCCGCCTGCAGCTCGCCAGCGCCTACGCCCACGCCCACGTCCGACATGCTGCCCCCCAGCTGAGACATGCCCACTCCGCGGTACAACTGCGACTCCATGGTCTGGCACAGTGGGGGTCAGGAGAGAGGGGGAGAGGGAGAAGGAGAGAGAGAGGTAGGCAAAGCGGAAAGACAAAAGACAAATGCTTTGAAACATGCCCAGCCCAGAGTTTACGCAGTTTACACAGACTGGAAATCTCACCCAGTGTTTAGGTCACGTCTGCACTGTAAAACTATAACATCCTATGTCACATACAGTATTTCTATACCATCACAGCATCAAACATGTCTGATGTCTCATATGAGTGTGAGGGCCAGATGTACTAACGCTTTTGCGCCCACTTCAGGCGTATTTGTTTCGCAATGTGTGTGTAAAATCATTGCGAGGTATGTACAAACAGGCCGCAATGATGTAAAAGCGCAAACTGCCTGTCGCGGGAGCTGAAAGTGGCAGATTGCGTTTGTCATGCATATGCATTCATGGGAGGATCCAGGGGAAAGTGGGAGTTTAGCGTAAAAAGATGGGAGGGGAAGAGTAAAGAGCGCCTAATTATGTATTCCGCGGTATGTACAAAGACTGCTCCTGAAAGCGCACGTCTATTCTG